>NC_056730.1:203861191-204088691 GCF_019279795.1 Protopterus annectens
CCAGAAATACTTTAAAATTCATCATTTTATCAAATAGAGACTGCATAGAAGAATTAGATCCTGCTGATGTAATTAGAACATCATCTGCAAAAAGTTGAATTTTGGATGTTGTATTTTCATCTATTTCAAAACCCTCTATGTCAGTACTGTTTCTGATCAAATTAGCCCAAGGCTCCATTACTAAAGTGAATAATAGTGGAGAAAGTGGACATCCTTGTTTTGTACCTTTAAAATGGGTATTTTTGTGAAACATATGTTCCTACCTTAATATAAGCCAATGTTCCTTTGTATAAATGCTCAATTAGATTTACAAATGCATCTGAGAAGTTTGTGCACTTCAGTAAGGTAAACAGATAGTCCCAACTTACTGAATCAAATGCTGAACTTATATCAAGACTAATAAGTGTTAAATCTTTCTTTTCCTATTTGCAAAATCAATTAATGTTAAAGTTCTTCTTATATTATCAAAAGTATTTCTATTTACAATGAAGCCTGTCTGATCTATATCTATAATGCCGGGATGATTGTCTTCAATCTATCAGCAAAAATACTCATAAACATTTTATAATCAACATTAAGTAATGAGATGGGCCGATATGAAGTACATCTAGTTGGATCTTTATTAGGTTTTAAAATTGGTGAAATAAATGTATATTGCCAAGATGGGGGGGTTATTAACTCAGTTTGGGCTAAAATAAAAACCTTATGTATTAATGAATATGTACTTTTAGAAAGGATTTTATATATCTCTGGTATAATACCATCATTACCCGGTGCTTTGTTTGATTTAAGCTTATTTATTTGTGTAATAACCTCTGTATATGAAATACTTTTGTCCAATAGTTTAATCTGTTGTTTATTAAGCTTTTTATTCATGTTTGTGGTTATAAACTCCTTTATTTTATCTTTAGGTTCCATGTTAATGTTATAGGTTCATAGGTTCATAGGTTAGTACTAGGCTAACTGCCCTTGTGAGCCATTTTTAAATTTAAGCCTATTATTATGTGAGACTTGAACCCTGTACCTTGTGTTTGTAAGGCAAACACCTTAACCATTAGGCCACCCTCCCAACCCCCTTATGGTTAATCTTGTGAAAGTGATTTCTAAATTCATCTAGTATTTCTGGTATACTAGAAACATTCTTCTTTTTCCTTAGAGAAAATATTTCTTTGATATGGTTTTGTTTATTCAACCTTTTTGTTTTATTTTTAAGTCTATGTAAGTATTTGGGGCTTATTGAATAAGACAAAAACTTGTATTTCTCTAAAGTTATTTTAACTTTATGAGTTAAAATTTCTTTGTATTTCTCATTTAGTTTGTTTATTTCTTCAATAACTTTCTTGTCCATAATATTTTCTTTATTATTATGTTTATAAGAGTCTAATTTACTTTGAATATCTAACAATTCCTTATCCCAAGATTTCCTTTTATTATTATACCATCTGATACGTTGTCCATATAGATATGATTTTAAGGCATCCCAAACATAGACAATGGAGACTTCAGGAGTATTATTTATGTCTAAAAAATGTTTTACTTCTGAAAGTATATATTCTTTATAGTCTTTTAGTTGAGTTAAGTATGCTGGTATCCTTTTGATCTGAACATTATGAGTATTTTTTATCATGAATTCAAAAACAATTGAATTATGATCAGATATAGGACATGAAATGATTTTGGAATTAATTAAATCTGTTACCATCTGTTTAGAAATAAAGACCCTATCTATTTTTGAATAAGTTTTGTATCTGTTAGAAAAAAAGGTGTATGGTAATGATTTTGAATCTATCTGATTATTAATATCATTCAAATGATAAGAATTAGCAAAATCATTTAAATGTTTTGCATTAGATGTAATTCTTCTTTTTCCTATAGTGGTAGTATCACTTTCATGTAGTATACAATTAAAGTCACCAGCTAAAATAATATCTCCTATAGAGAATGATATGATCTTATCAAGATGATGTTTCACTGTATTAATACCAATTCCAGGTATCCAATATACATTAATTAAAGTGTAAGTCTTCCCATTAATTTGTATTGTAACCATTCAAAACATTCCTTTGTCATCCTGATAAGACTTAATGGTTTTAGGAATGGGCATACTTTTATTCCATAAAATAGCCACTCCTCTTTTTTCTGAGTGTGCTCTGAACTAACCAATACTGTATATTTGTTTGTGGCTAGTTTATCAATATCTTTTTTCAAGAGATGGGTTTCTTGCAGGAAGACTAAGTTGGCCTTATGTAAATTAATGTATCTTATTAGGCTTGCCCTTTTACATGGATTATTAAATCCATTAATGTTTAAAGAAATTCCTTTTAAAGATGTCATTTGGCATTTTTAAAACTTAAGAATCTTATGATCAAAATAACAAATAACAACATAAGTAATGTTACATCTCCTCCTTTAGGTGTACCTTTAAATATAGCTGTATTTATTGAATCTCTTATGGGATTTTGTATAGGATTCAATTTTGTTTGTAGTGACAATGAGTGTACAAAATATATTGTGGATGTCAAAACTATATACATATAACAATGAACAAGTGAAAATAATGTAAGGATTAAACCTTGCATCCAGCCTGGAGTTAAAAACTCAAACTTAGAGTAGTATTTACCACTCAAGTTAACCCCCTACCCTAAGCAGCAGTACCTCAGCTACCACCTTATCAATTTAATACTGGTTATATTTAACTTAAATTAACAGCTTTCAATTCAATTATCTAGCAAGACAAAACTACACATTTGATAAAACAGCATCATATAAACTAAAATAAACTTTTTTTTTTAAACTATTCATACTACTATATACATCTGTGTAATATAATACACTTGTATTGAAATAGCATTCAAATAATCTTGATATTAGGAACCAAGAGGAGAGAGAGAAACAAAAGACGTGAAAATGGGAGAGAGAGTGAAAGAAAGAGAGAGAGAAAAAAAAAAAAGGAAGGCATATTTACATATTAATTTATTCAAAGTATGTAAAATAAGTTCTAACATTCATTTAAATCAAAAACTTTGGCTAATATGGTTCAGACATTACATATATCAAGATGCATCTATTTTCTGTCATGTAAATGCATTCAACAGCTTCCAAAAAAAACCCTTGAATTGCTTGTATATGAGCATTTTACTCATACTCATTATTGTCAATAGAATAAAATATTATATTTATAGAAATTGTTATAAATCATACTGCATAGTTATGCAAATTCTCAGAAACACTTGCATTATTGTAAAAAAAGCCATCTGTATTTTGTATGTCTATACTACTGCTTTAAAATATATCACATGACAATTTCTTCCAGAATAGAGTTATAAAGTTATTTATGCTTGTCAATCAGATGAATTAAATGAGTTATAGTAATATATATGTTTGGAACATAAGTTTTTAACACAGATTAGTATGCTGCAGTCAAGTAGATTTTCAAAAACACTTGAATAAATGTTTCATTTTCTATGCCTTCTAAAATAAAACATTTACTTACTACAAGAAACTGCATCATTTAAAATCATTATAACTGACATATTTTATGAATTATAACATAGATATTTAAGTAATTATATAAAATAACTCACATTTAAATGTTAAAGAGTTCATTTTCCTTCACATAGTCGCATTTGCATCAGTTCTACTTCCTGGTAGAGTGTTCTTCCTGAATCAGCAATGTGTCAGTGTGATATCTAGGTCAAAGGTCAAATTGACTGCTTTCAGCTTCTCTGTGAGAATTCTGAGAGTTGAAGCTTTCAAAACAACTCGAGGACACTGTTCATGAGGCAGCACACATCCCAGATTGTCTCCCTTAACATTTTGGCGGGAAACTTGTTAAAACTAGTGACAAACATTCATTTAGCAGTGTAAATGCATCAAAACATGACAAAACCTTCACAATGTATTTTACAGGTTATTACAGCCTCTATGTAAGTGAAATTAAGCCCAAAGATATTAATAAGTAATAAAACTCAATATTTTTGTCCCAACTCAATTTTTATACAAATCTTATTATTTACTGTGTCTATATGATCAAAAGCATTTCTATATATTAATATGAAAAAAATAAAGAGAAAGAATAAAGAAAAGAAAAAGAGAGTAGAAAATAAAAGAGTGTAAAGCAGAAATAGAAAAAATGTAAGAGAAAGCTATAAGAAGTATATACAATGGAATATTACTTACTGTTTATATTAATAGAGTTAAAAATAAAACATATTATTTACTATTATTTAGTTCTAATTATTATTAGTTAAAGCATGACAGATTATTTACAAACAAGTATAAGCAGTATAATCAAGAAAGTATAATTAGGAATAGCATTTGAAGAACATATAAACCTTTTACAAGGAATAAATATGTTATTATTCCATTTATCATATTTTCATTACTCTTCTCTCCCTGCCCTCCCCCACCCTTTACCCACTATATAATCTAAATAGAATGTCATTGTTTAAACAAAGAAAAGAAGAAAAGGAGAAAAAAAAGAGAAGAAAAAAATGTATCAAATTACTGACCTTACTTCTCTTTTTCAGAAAGAGAAACAAATTGAATAATAGCTTGTTATTAGTTCCTCAGATATTTTGACTGGTTATGAAACAAAACATTTCTTTGCACACAGAGAATAACTTTAATTAAATCTTTTTCAGAATATTTGTGGCTTTCTGGAAATGCAGGAACTATATTTAAAAGATTAATAATGAAGTAAAATGATGAGAGAAAAAAAGAAAAAAAAACATAGAACAAATCATTTGTTTTTTAGTCTCTTCTTCTTCTCTGAAGTCTTCCACAAAGTTTCAGTTGCCAGTCTCTTTAATGAAGGACTAGCCCATTCCATTTCCTCTATTTTATCCAAAATCTTATTATTTTGATAAGCAGTAAAGCAGAGTCTAAGTCATCAAAAATTTTAGGACCATCAGGAAGGAAGATTTTTAGCTTGGCAGGAAACAGAAGGTATGTTTTAAACTGTGCTTTTTAAGCTCCCTTATTAGTGGCAGAAAAACTTTTCTTTTAGCTATTACCAAGGAAGAATAGTCATTGTCAAAACGCACAGTTGTCTCATTAATCTTAACAGGAGCTTTAGCCCAAGCAGATTTAAGAACCATCTCTTTATCAAAAGATGATAGAAATCTAACTATAACTGATCTAGGATAGTTTTTGTTAGAGTTAGTATTAGCTATAGATCTATGTGCTCTTTCGATACCAAACAAGAATGCTTCTGGTAAGTCTAAAGTTTTAGGGATCCATGTTGTTAAAAAAGAAGTAATATTGTTACCTTCAATATTTTCTGGCAGTCCAAAAATCCTAATGTTATTGCGCCTAGATCTATTTTCCAGGTCATCCAGCTTTGTTTGTAAATGTGTATTTTGTTTCAGCAGAAACTTAATGTTGATTTCTTCTTCTTGGATTCTATTTTCCATGTCATTCACAGCTTCTTCTATGCCTGTCATCTGGATCTTCTGTTGTTGCAGGTCTATATGTAACAAGTCTATTTGTTTTGTAGTTTTTTCTATAAAGGTATCTATTTTAGTATCCATTTTATCCATCTTAGCAGTAAGTTGCTGGATTAAAGTTATCAGAGACTGAAGTTCTTTCTTGATGCTGGAGTCTTGAGAATTTGTCTTACTGGAACTCATTTCAGACTGATAAACTGACAGGAAAATTTCCAAAGTGATTTCTGACAGGAATTTTGTTAAAATTACCTTTCTTTTTTAGATATAGTTCAAGAACTATATAAAACAAACATATTTAGAAAGAAAATTACTTCAAAAATTAATTTTTAAGTAATTAATTCCTGTCAGTGTAATGAAATTGGTGGAGCTGAAGAAATCTGCTGCTATCCTGTGTTCATCCTTGGCCACGCCCCCAAAATCCATACCCATTTTTAAATGCTGAAAGATGACATTCTACTCCTTTCTATTTATTTGCCATGAATACTACAAGCCAGATTTGTACTCACCAGCCTTGCGATGCAGCCTTAGCAGTGTTGCTCAGAGACACCCCTTGCACTCATACATGGATCATGTCCATGTGGAGAATACATCAGTGCACCTTCATTAATACGCAAAGTGCACTGCTGTTCTACATGGGCATGATCCACTCCATGCAAGAATGATACTATTCCTGCACATATTCCTACATGGAGCATCCTGAATCCAGGGGATAGTCAGACTTTGCAATTGAAACATAGAGTACAGTAGTTATCATGAATTACGAGGCCGTCATTTAAAAGTTCACTGATCAAATACTGTGTTTTAATAAAAAAATAAGTAAAAATGGATTAGTAGAAAGGAACATTCAAATTAGTAGGCAGGCTTTTTGTTGAAACACCAAATTATTGTTCAAAAGTATGGCATTTTCATTTTTCGTAGCTTGCTTCTAATTATAGACTGTAATATCAACATTTAAATAGGTTATTTTAAAAAGTAATAGCAAAACACACAAAGAACATCTTACATAAACATGCATTGTAAGAGATTTATGCACATATTAATGCATTTTAAAGTTCCATGTAATACAGTGATAAGTATTCATTCATACTTAAACATTGTTAAGACTTATTCTCAAACATATGTTTCATGTAATAAATGTGGTTGCTTATGTCCATTCTGCCACAACAGCTCTGTATTTTTAAAACTTTGAGAGTAAGCTGATACACTGGTCTCTGATTTACTCAAGAATCAAAAAGATGTCACATAATATTTTGTAGCTGACAAAGTCTATCTGTGCAGAGGACTGGTATCAGTTACTCTCTGTGCTACTCCCTCACACCTCAGACTAGCCATTAGTGCATGAGGAAGCCTCATTTCTTTTCGTTTAATTGCAAATTATTAAATGCATCCAACATCTTTATTTTATTGTAGCCTATAAAGCTGAGATAGCCTGACTCGTACATTCAGTTTATATAATTTATCAAGAGTTTCTTTATATGTTTAATCACATTCGCTGTGCTCTCAATATCACAAGTTTTGTATTCTGTGCCAGTCTATATAATACAGTATTAGCTAAACATCACTTCATCAGCTCATCAGAATAACCACAGACAAGGAAATGTAAGAAGAAAAACAATATTCAGAAAACCTACATGGATGACTTAAAGTGACAATTACTTGTTGTAGCCAGTTGGTACCATTTCACTTTTGTCTGTCTAAAGTGTATTTTTAAATTAAGAAGACTGGGACTGCTATTCCAGTGGCAGTAGTAAACTAGCCTGGCCAGTCTGAGTACAGAAACACTGAGGGTCAAACAACACTAAGATCATTCCACTATCTAACCTCTAGCCTTCAACATAGACACCGCTCAGGTGACCCCTGTAAAACCAAGACCCTAAATCATAATAGCCCAACCCTAATATAGATCCTGACAACATGGATATGCAATTTCCTAATGTCTCTGTGACTGCTTGATAGATATGTGCATCCTGAGGCAATGTAGCAATTGTCTCATGTACTCAGACAATCTTTTAATCCTTAAAGAAATGAACACAGTATGTGACAGCTGTACATACCTAACTTTCCAATAGGTAAAAATCTCACAAACAAAATTGTCAAGAATGCACACACATATTACATCCTTCAGACATACTACTCATCACACACATGTTGGCCTTCTTATGCTGAGGCACTTAAAAAGAACTCTCCAAACCTCAAAGACCTCCTATGCTGTGAAAACTGCAACACCTACTCTTAGCAATCACTAAAGCTCACGCCAAAAGCAATACCTAACACAACACATAAGCCTACACCCAATGATCCCCAAGAACAAAGTCCGTAAGGAAAGGAAACACTTTACTAAGTACTCTTGTTATAGAGGATTCTATTGTATGCCCACAGATACTGATATCACCAGGCTGGACAAGAAGAAGATAACATTTAGCTGCCTATATGGAGGTTGTTTGTCTTTTTGGCTTTTCTCGGTTAGGGGTCGCCACAGCAAAACTCCAGTCCACTAATGATAGGCAGTAGATTTTTATGGTGCAGCATTGCCAGCCCAGTGTCCAACCTTCAGCAAAGGAATGCCCATTTACACATGTCTTTTAAATGCTACTCGACCATGAGGAGGACATGCAGACTCCACACAGAAGGCACTCCAGCTGAGAATCAAACAGGAGAACCTCTTGCTGTGAGGCAACAATGCTACCGCTGCACCACTCCGGCTTGTCAGTTGCCTATATGGAGGTAGGATCTACAATATCATGCACACACTTAAGTAACTGCACTACAGGTACCAGTATGATTCTATCATAGTCCATGTTAGTGTAAATGACCTGATGTGTACCTCAGTAGACTCTTTGAAAAGAGACATTATGAATCTCTTTCAATATGTGTCACAGACAGGTATGTGCCTTGCACTGAGCAGCATTCTACCTTCACCAAGGATAATGTCACAGTATGAACAGAACATGGTTGCTGTTCATAATTTGTTTAGTTTCTAATGTCACTACAGGGGAATCCTATATCTTTCAACATGGGAGGACATGGCAAACAGACCACTTTTCTTTGCCAACGATAGTCTACACCTGTCCCCCTGGACTTTTAGATATTGGCTAAAACTTTATCCATCCCCTTTTTCAGCAATATTAAAATGACAAAACTACCAACAGGGCAAAAAAAAAAAATCAAAGAAACTTTAAGGTGTTAGTGCTCAGTGCTAGGAGCCTAATCAAAAAAAAAAAAAAAAACAAAATCCAGAACCTATAAGCTCTCCTCACTCTGGAGAATGTATACATCTGTGCTGTTACTAAGACTTGATTTAAACCCAAAGAAAGTACTCTGGCAGTGATATCTTTTAGAGCAAAAGCAGCACAGATATGGACTGAAAGTATAGATGTCTTGATTTGCATTAGCAGGAAATACAACTTTAGGTTCATTAAACAGAATGATGCCCTGCAATTCATCCATATCCAAGTCGCCATAGACAAGGTTCCTTACCATATCCTGGCCGGCTGCAGGTCACTTTGTATTACCCATGAAGTTCACAACTCTTACCTAGATCTACTAGAGGTGCTCACCATCCAACCAAATACCCTATTCACGGGAGACTTTATCTGCCTCTCTATAAACAGGGAAATGTTCATTGCCCCTCACAGGCAAAATGTTTCCTGGAATTTATCAACACAAATACCCTGGACCGGATAGTATACTCTCCAATAACATGATCAAACATATGGGTCCTAGTATGCACCAATGTGGGAAAGTGATGCATGCCACCCCTGACCCTACCTCACCCCTGTGGCATGTCCTCATTGATTAACTCAGACCACAAAGCTTCTCCCTCAGAATAAAAATCAAACTGAAAAACCCAACTAAACTCATAACAGGAATTATTCTAAGTCAAACTAAATGGTGTTAAGTGAGTTTGTCAAAATTCATTGCTCCCACAAGCACCAAGAAAACAGCTACCAATACACAATTATTTACAGAAACCTTAATACAAACATGTAAATGGCTGCCAGATCTGACATCATAAACAAATCCCACTGGTTGAATGTTCACCTTAACAGGCTATATAATAAAAGAAAAAAGTTATGGGCAAAATCAGAAAAATCAACTCTGATAGAGACAAGAGCTCTCTGCTTCAACAAAACAAGAAACTAAAATGTATAATAAAGTCCAACAAGGCCAATTCTGAGGTTAGGATAGCTTCCCAGGCTAAGGACAATCACACAGCCTTCTTCAACTATACAGGAACATTAAAGGTGATACTCAGCAGTGTACTGAACTTGTGGCACAACCTTCACTGACTAGGATGGCATAGCAAATCTACTGGCTGATAAATCTAGCTCAAACATCACCCCCAACTCCCCCTACTACCCATTGTGAAATCCTTTCTAGCATGTCCCCCACCCCAGCTATCAAAAGTAGGTCCTGGAAGTGTTCAATAAGTCCAAAAACACTGGTTCAGTGGCACTGACAATATCCTCACTTGCCTCCCAAATATCCTAAAATATGACCTAGCAGGACCACTTGAGGTACTCTTCAACTACAGCCTCAAAACAGGTTACGTGCCAGGTGAATGGAGGACTATAAGATTCATTGCTCTTCATAAGGGTGAACCATCAACTGACCCTGGAGACTACAGACTTATCAGTCTGTTAAGTCTAATATGCAAAGTCATAAAATGATTTGCCATGGAAATGATCAACAATGACATTGGCAAACCAAAGACGCTGGACCCATTCCAGTTTGGCTTTGCTAGGGGAAAGTCTTGCCTACATAACCTGGTAGACTTCTTTTAAGAGGGTCACAATGGCTATGGATGAGGGTAAAACAGTGCATACCTCCTTCCTTGACCTGGACAAAGTGTTTGATACAATACCCCACTCAGATATTGTTGACAAACTCTTAGAACTAGGTATAAATCCTTACATAACTCACTGGATTGGCAGCTGGCTCACAGATAGTACCTACGAAGTCGGGATCAGTTAGACCATCTCCACCAGGAAACTGGTCATCTGCGGAGCACCCCAGGGCTCTGTGTTGGTGCTGCTCCTGTTTGGTATCTACTTCTTGGAAGTCAAGACTAATGTCAAAGCCATCTAGCTGACCAATTTCGCAGATGACTGTAAATTGGAAGCTACTAAAGTTTCCCTCCACAACACCAACATCCTTAACGATGGTCTAACACATCAAATGATTGGTGTGAAAGACACATGTCAAAACGTAAAATGCAAAGAAATGCCTTATAGCGCCCTTTGGGAAATTGTTCACTCAGGTTAATTACCTCATCAATAAAACACTGCTAAGAGTTGACCAGATAGTTAGGGATCTGGGAACTTATGTAGACCGTAATCTGGTGTTTGACCAACACATAGCCAATATAGTAAGAAAATCATTTTATGCCACCCAACTCGTAAGCATGAGTATAGCATCCCGGTCCAAGGAAGTTATAACACCACTCTACTCAGCCCTTATCAGTGCCAACATTTAGAACAATGCCCTATTTGGCATGCATCTAACCAGGCACTTGCAACTGTTGGAGTGCCCTCAATGTTCTTCACTTGGAAAATCAAGGGTATGAATACCCTGTCCTACACAGCTCACCTTCAGGTCCTATTTCTGTACTCATTCTCCTGCAGTTTATTCAGAGATGATCTATGCCTAACATATAGGACATCCTTAGATGCAGCTCTGATGGATCTTTTGCACATCTGTAGGAAAACAGAATTTGAAACACTAGATCCAAGGATCTGAACTTTGTCTGCAACATAAATAGAACATGCTAGAGGAACTAAAATGCGTCTCAAAGGATCTCCATGCTATGGAATATGCTTCCCTTCCACACAAATCAGAGTTCATCGCTGACCTTACTCAAAAGAATAAAAGCACCAATACTCAGCCTCAAAATGAAAAAAAAACACCAATATTCCAAGCATGAAGGAACGTTCAAACACAGAGATGATGATAATTTTCCTTTATTGACATGTCCTGGTACCTCGGCAATTTGCCTTCAGTGGAACACCTTACCATACAAAAAACATCTCTTTATATACCCTAAAGCAATTCAATCATTAATCATAGGTTCATAGGTTCATAGGTTCATACTAGGCTATCTGCCCTAGGGCATTTATAAGCCTAGCCAGAATGTGTTTGGCTTTCGCCACCCATTTTAAATTTATTTTTCTATGCCCTTTTTCGAGGTTAGTATACTGTGCCTCTGTCTAACAGTGACACAGAAGTGATACCCGGGGTAAACATATGATCTCCCATCCACTCATCAAGATTCCTCTTGAAGAGAGTCAATGAGGGACTCTGCCTAATCTGGACTGGGATTTTATTCCAGAGTGAAGGGAGCCTCTGGGTTATGAATCTGTCCCTCCAGCATGTCCTATTTATTTCAGTGCTGAGGTTCAAGTCTCTTGAGCACGTAGCTGGATGGGATTTGGATTTTCTGAGGTGCAGCATGTCCATTAATTCCGGGTTGGACATGGCTTTATACATCAGGCACAGATCGCCTCTGAACAGGCGGTATGCCACTGAGTAGAGCTGGAGTTTCTTTAACCGGGCAGCATATGGCATCAGTTTGAGCCCTTTGATCCTCTTGCTGAGGTACTTTTGGGGTCTTTCCAGTTGCTGCAGGTGTCTGGTAAGGTACATCCCAAAAGGGGCATTGTACTCAATTATGGGCCTGATGAAGAATGAGTAAAGAGGCATGATGACCTCCCCTGATCTAGATGTGAATCCCTTCATGATTAGGTGGGCTATATAAAATGTTTTTCTAACCACTTTGGCCACGTGGTTGTCAAATGAGAGATTGCTATCAACTTGGGTCCCCAGGTCCCTAATTACTTCTTCTGTACTTAATGGATTACCACCTATGTGGTAATTTGTGGCACTTTGTTTTTGCCAAAGGGGATGACTATACACTTTTTGGCATTTAGTTTGAGGCCATGGCTCTGGCACCAGTTGTCTGTTTCTATGAGGCCCTTTTGGAGGATGCTTGTGTTGGCTGGAGAGTCGATTATGGCGCCCAGTTTGCAGTCATCTGCAAACTTGGTCAGCCACAGTCCTTCCATGTTGGCCTGTACCTCCGAGAAATATATACCGAACAAGAGAGGTCCCAGGACTGAGCCTTGTGAGACACCACTTGTAACTGGTTTGGAGTCTGACATGGCTCAAGCAATTCTAACCATGTGGGTTCTGTCCTTGAGCCAGTTTGCAATCCATCTAGTGACATAGGAGTTTATATTTAAGCTGGTGAGCTTATCTATAATGCCCGAGTGGGGTATTGTATCGAAGGCTTTTGCGAGGTCCAGGTAGGCTGTGTGGACCACCTTCCCCTCGTCAATGGCCTTGGTGACTGTTTCAAAGAAATCAACCAGGTTTAAGAGGCAGGATCTGCCCTTAACAAAGCCAAACTGGGTAGGATCCAGTGTTTGTAGGTCCCCAATATCTTTATTTATGAGGTCCATGATGATCCTTTCCATAGCTTTACAGACCAAGCTAGTCAGGCTTATGGGGTGATAGTTTCCAGGATCCATTGAGGCACCACCTTTATGGAGAGGGACCACTGTTGGTTAAATCAATTAAACAATTTAAAATGTGAATTTAAAGTGCTAATTTAAAGTGCAAATTTAAAGTGGAACTATTCTACTTTAACCAAATTCTGAATTCTTGACAGTGTATAACTGCAAATGCAATATACAATATGGCATTACAAAAACTGAAAATCACTATTAAAAAAATCAAAATTTGTATATCAACACAACTGCAATTCAATACATAATTATTAAATAAAGCACTGACTTTGCTCAACTAATATCAACTAATGTCACTATCTAAATTCATGCTATGATGCCACTGTCTAAATTCATACTCCTCAGATGTAAAGTATGATAATTATAAATCATTTTGTATTGTAATCTATTCAATTCAGTTTTAAAATTACCTCCCTCAAAGTGTGGTCTAGCCAACACACTGAAAATGAGTCCATCACTATTGCCATTATGCATTTTGACAAAATGTGAAGCCACAGGGCTGCCCATGTTGCCTCTTCTAATATCCCCCAAATGTTCAAGGATACGAATTTGAACTTTCCTTGTAGTTTGGCCCACATTCCAAATTGGCATAACACAATCACATCCCAATATATAAACCACCCCTTGTGAAGAACAATCAAATTTCTCAAAGGCTAAATACTTTTTCCCATTGATCTTCTTTCCATGTAGGTTACTAATTCTATCATACACAGATCATCGTCCACAACGTTGCATGCCAACGTTCGTGTCTGTGGAATATTTCAACTTTATGGTTAACAATTCCTTCAAGTTATTATACCTACTGTAGGGAAAAGTTATATGCCTGGGAAACAGATGTCCAATGGTCAAATCATCACAAACCACATGCCAAAATTGTTTGACAATTTTCTCAACTACCCATGAAAATTCAGAATACCTAGACACAAAAAAATAATCTATCCTGTTCATTTGACACTGGCCACCATTTATGATGCCCACCCCTAGATTTATTCCCTCCACACAGCCTATTTTGATGCCTAACAATGTTGTTTCCATATAACCTCTAGAAGAGAGTCTCACGAGCACTTCATTAAGAACTTCATCCCATAAATTTGGGTCAGAAGTGTTCCTAGGAATTCTCCTAAACTCCCCTTCTGGCAATGCTTTGATCAAATGTGGAGGGTGCATGCTACTAGCATGCAAAAGTTGTTAACTGAGGTGGGTTTCCTAAAAGGTCTATGTTGTACCATATTATCCCTTCCAATATAAAATTCCACATCTAAAAATGGTATTTTTTCTCTCGAACATTCGAATGTGAAATTTAACCCATGTGTATTTCTGTTCATATCTTGTATGAAAACATTAAACAAAGACGATTCTCCCTTACAAACAAAAATAAGATCATCAATGTATTGTTTATAAAACACGACATTATTAATGAAAAAAGCATTCTGCAGCATAAACTCCTTTTCAAATTCACACATATATATCACTGCATAGGTGGGGGCAAAAGCTGCTCTCATGGTTGTTCCTTTAACTTGAAGGTAAAAATCCTTCCTCCACACAAAATAATTGTGTGTAAGACTATATTCTAACAGGGACAGCAAAAACATTGTACGAGGACCCTCACCCATCATCTTTTTCATGGCCTCCAGGCCCCATTGTTTATCAATATTAGTATATAAAGATGAAACATCTGCTGTGGCCCAATAAAATTCTTTGTCCCACATCATCCCATGCAGCGCTCTACATACATTTTCAGTATTTTTCACATGAGAAAATACCTTGGGCAAATAACTTTTAAAATGAAAATCAAGAAGTTTATTCACTCTTTCAATGAATGAACCTACCCCTGAGATAATGGGTCTTCCTGGTGGATTAACCATGCACTTATGAATTTTTGGAATGGTGTAAATGTAGGGGTGCCGTGGTTCCCTCACTACCAACCTTTTAACATCACTACTGAGGAAAAACCCTAATCTCTCTCCCCTCTCTAGCAACTCAATGCTTGGAATATTGGTGTTTCTTACTCAAAAGAAACCTTGAGCATTTAATGGGAAATCACAAATTCACCCATGGCCTGGCTCCCGTGTCTCTGATGGACAGAGTTCATCAGTAACTAAATTAATCTCCAACTAGCATACCCCCCATACACATAACCCTTAGCTACCTCTTTACTAACATACCCCACAACATGTGTCCTAGAAACTCTAGGACAAAACTGGGTTGGATTGCATGGTTTGATTTATAAAGACCCTGGTGATCATTAGCGTACTATATACCTATGAACCTATGACTGTATCAAAAGCTTTTAACTCATAAAGGAATACTGTCTCAGACTGATTCACCAAAGTTAAGCTTGTTCTTTATGTGGTTAGTGGAAGTTCTAAGTGATGTCACAGTTCCACAATGAGGATGAAAGTTATACCTGGACAGTAAAAGCAAATTATTCCAAGGCAGATTTTGTAAATGCTACATACTGATGCATTTTTCTAGGATTTATGATGCAGGTGATGTCAGAAATATGTTTCCAATGTTGTTGAGGCTCCACAGTGAGCCACCTTTGTGCAAGGGTAGCTATTATATCCAATTTCTGTAATATGGATACTTCTGATTTCTTAATGGAATGCTTAAAAGATTGTAATGATGTACCCATTGGTTATAGGTAACTGGATAGTAGGCCATCAATGGCTCATGAAGAAAGCCTGACTCTTTTTTGATCAGCTTAAATACATGTCCAAAGGGCAAAGGAAAGAGTGTTATTGATTACCTTTTATAAGTAGAATATGTTCTATCCTGGTTGATGACTAGTCAGACAATGTGGATGAGCAGAGTGCAGAACTGTCCACTTGATTCATATAGACTAGTTTGTGGAAATAGTTTTGGCAGAAAATATTAGCATGGTTTGAGTGACTATTAAAAATACCTTAAAATAGGCATCTGTGTAGATCTGTTAAATCAGGAAATATTTTTGTGTAGATCTGTTAAATCAGAAGGAAATATTTTTTTTTACTTTCCTGATATACTGATTTAGCTTCATTGTCATTCTTCTTAAAATGTATAAAATAAACTTGAACCCTATTCTTGTGAAATTGTGTCCAGATCTGTCGCATCGCTTCATACATTTCTTGATTACCTGGAAGATTCAAAAACCATCAGTAAATCAGGAAATCCCCCGTAACCCTCCCCCTCCCCTTATCTCTATGGAACAGGTCATCAGTGCCCTCTCAAAAGCAAAAAAATACAGCCTCTATGGGACCTGATAACATCCCAGGCTGCATCCTACATGAACTCAGGCATGAACTTGCAGCACTATTAGGCACCCTATTCAACCAAAGCCTGAGTACTGGCTTTATCCAAGCCAACTGAAGGACAGCCAATGTCATCCCTTTACACACAGGTGGAGCATCCACCAATCCAGGAAATTACAGACCCATCAGCCTAACTAGCCTGATCTGCAAGGCCATGGAATGGATTATAATGGACCTCATTAACAGGGACATTGGCAACCTCCAAACAATCGACCTAACACAGTTTGACTTTGTCAATGGGAGCTCATGTCTGTTAAATCTGGTCGACTTCTTTGAGACGGTCACCAAAGCCATGGGCGAGGGGAAGACAGTGCACACTGCCTACCTTGACCTGATCAAAGCCTTCGACACTATTCCCCACTTGGGCATAATAGATTAACTCTCTCAACTAGGCATCCCTCCATATGTTACAAGATGGATAGCAAACTGGCTCACTTACAGAACCCACCTAATCAAAATTGGGGAAGCCACCTCAAGTGGTAGACCTGTAATGAGTGGTGTACCCCGGGGATAAGTCTTGGGGCCTCTGTTATTTGGGATATAATTCTCTGAGGTGCAGGCCAAAACCAGTGGGCTATGGCTGACCAAGTTTGCAGATAACATCAAGCTGGGCATGGTCATCAATTCCCCAAGTGATGTGGGCATCCTCCAACGGGTATCACCCAGACAAATGGCTGGTGCCAGAAACATGGCCTCAAGGTGAATGCCAAAAAATGCATCATCATCCCCTTTGGGGAGAGTGATGTTCCCACATATTATCACATTAATAACCATGCCCTAATTGTGCAATCAGTTGTCAGGAATTTGGGCACCCAGGTTGATAGCAACCTGACTTTTGACCACCATGTTGCTTACGTTGTACGGAAAAATTTCTACATGGCCCACTTCATAAGTAAGGGGTATCTCATCCAGGGACAAAGCGGTCATAACATCCCTGTCTTCTTCCCTTATAAGGCCAATTACTGATTACAACATCCCCTTCAGAATGTACCTCACAAAGCACATGCAGCAGCTAGAGAGACCACAGAGGTTCCTCACCAAGAGAATCCAGGGTCTCAAACATCTACCTTACACAGATAGGCTAAAAGCCCTGTCCCTCTACTCAGTTTCATACAAATTCCTCAGAGGTGACCTCTGTCTGGCATACAAAGCAATCTCAGACCCCACCTTGATGGGACTGCTGCATATCCACAAGTCAAGCTCCACTCGAGTAACCCACACACGTGACCTCAACCTGGTCTGGGACATCAATAGGACTTGTTGGCAGGACAGATTTGTGTCCCAGAGACTGCCCCATCTGTGGAGTAGACTCCTCCTCCACAACAAGCAGAGTACCTCATTATACCTTTTTAAGCGCAACATAGATAACTAGATGGGAAACAGAAAATACACCCCTGGGATTTCATCTGTGACCCTGCTGAACAGGGGCTTTAGGTGCTCACTTGACTAAACATGGGCTAAACTCTTGGCTAGGCTTATAAGGGCCTCAGGGCCAATAGCCTAGTAACGTCTTATGATTCTATGATCCTAATAACAGCATTACAGTTCTTGTCCTGTGCCCTCTTAGCAAAACCATACTGCTTAAAGTTGCCAGGAAAAACTAAAGTGCTACATCCTGATCTACTGTCTAAGTGGGACCAAATGACGAGTTTAAGGACTTCATTTGTATTCTGCACTGTTTTATCCTCATTTTATCCTGTCACTAGCAGGTAAAGACAAATAGATTATATCAGAAATTAGCAGCCAAAGTAACCACAGATGAGATCTTATTCATGTAATAAGAAAGTACTCCTACAATGGTGTTATGTTTATTAGAGATTGTTATCATTTTTGAGTAGTTAATGAAATGGTTTGCAAAATGTAAGGAAGTATTGGTTAGGATAACAATTGCTATCCAGAGAATATTTGTAGCATATGCTGTAGTCATCACATCTGACATTACCAGATAGTGAGGATAATATGTCTTCATATTTTTTCATAGAGTCCAGTGGTACACAGAGTTGTCATGTACTGAAATCTGTTGCTAGAGTAATCTTACAGATAAATGAAATGATTGTGTCAATGTGATTTCCAAAAACTGTGAGTGGCAAACAAAGATAATCAAAATAATCAGGTATAATTATAGCCACATATCTTACTTAATGATGGATTTTGTCAAACATGCTTATTATAATGGTGTGAGAGTATCTGTTTGCCCTTTACATGTGGTATCAGCCACATCTGTGTAACTGTCAGAATGCCAGGCATGGAGAAGGTAACCAGCTCTATAGCAAATAGAGTTCTTGCATAACCTTAGAACATTTATGGTGGCATTTTCAGTTTTATGGTTGAGAGGGTTGGTGGTGTTGGCCAAGATTAAATTACTGACAAAATGTCAGAAATTTAGTTTACTATCATCACTACAAATGTGTGGATACTTTCTCATGCAGAGCAGCATTACACATATTTTGATGGTTTGGCTAGCTGTAGCATAACTTCTACTTATACACCTTCATAATAAAGTAAAGATGATGTTCTGGGCATTGCATGCTGAAATACGCATTACTATTGTTTTTGAGAAAGGCAAACAGATTATTAAAATGTTTACTGATGGTTTTGATATATGGATACTGCAACTATTCCACTGCAAGTGTAGTATATACTTAGTAGAGTAGCAGCTTTACATATATAATCAGGGTAGATTGCCAAAGAGAGGCATCTTAGAAGACTGATTAATCATATATGAAATCATACTCAGACAGTTTAAAAATACCTGGCAATGCATTTATTTATTTATTTCTACAACAATATTCCCAAAGGATGAAGTGGCTAAACCCAACAAATAACCAAGAAATCCACTGGACAAGTGGAAGAGGATCCAAAATGAATAAAGCAGAATTCTTTAGTGAAAAAAAAAACAGTTTTAATATCGCTTTCATCCCCAAAGAGACTTCATCAGAACCAACATCAAATACAAATACAAACCAACCAAATCCCCTCTTAAATATAACCTGACACACCTTAAATGAAAGACTTGATAAACTAATAAATGAACTAATCAATCAAATATTCTTCTTCCATTTACACAACCATAACAAACTTATACTACATATGACAATATAAAAACATAGAAAATGAAAATTAAAAACAAATACAAAAATATACCGTAAGAATATATTTGTTAAAAACTGTTGCTGTTAACAAACATAATTATTACTGGTATTCATGCAAGCCTTTAACCTCCTATTTTTTAAAAAAATACTTTATATTAATGGAATCATTAATTCCTGGAGGTTTAACTGCCCTAAACTATAACTTCCACATACTCTCCCTTTGTTCAACCTGGTCTTTATAACAACCTCCCCTGATATTCTTGGATACTTGTTCTAAGATGGAAAATAAGAATGTTTTATATTAGGACACTTTAAAGTATGCCTATATAAAGCATTGTTACTATTGTTAATCCTAATGGCATAAAGATGTTCCTTAATCCTTTGATATAAACATCCAGTGAACATCCCTACATAAAACTTTTTACAAAATTAACAAACCGCTACATAAACAATCTCTTGTGTTTTGCAATTGTAAACCCCATTAACTGGTAAAGTTCGATTAACATGGGGTAACTCAATGAAAGGGCCTTTCAAGATGTACCTACAGGCCACACAAAAACCACATTTGTACATCCCTTTAGCCTTCCCACTATACCTCAGCATATCCGCATTAAAATTATCCCTTACCAAACACTTTTTTAAAATAAAAGTGTTCTTAAAAATAAATTTAGGTTTTCCCCTACCACGCTACGAAGGTCAGTATTACCTTTGATGATGTTCCAGTTTTTATTATTGACAGAAACTTAGCTGTGTCTGTCAATTAACATATCCAGGCAGCATAACATGTCATAATTCACCCTATTGTCCATGCCTATCCTAGCACCAGATTCCTTAACTACCAATCTGGACTTCAAAATAGGGGAAAAGTCCATATGCCTACGCAACCTGATCTCATTGGCCAAGGTGGATAACAACCTTTCTTTATACCCCCTTTCCACAAACATATTTATAATACAAGCAATCTCTTCTTCAAAAACCAGATCATCTGAGATCATTCTGGACGCATGTATCAACTGACCTTTGGGGATGTTGTTCTTCATATGAATGGGATGATTACTAGGGTAGTACAAATAGCCATTAACAAAAGTATTTTTTCTAAAAAATCTTACTACTAAAATTCAATATATTAAAATCCCATTTGATAGTAATATACAAAAAATTAACCTCCAACCATACAACCCCCCACCACAAACCTTAAGAATTCAGTATGTTCGTTCATGTCCCTGACCATTCCTTGAATTTGTTCATTTGTCCCCTCAATGACAAAGAATAAGTCATCAACAAAGCTGGCATAAAAAATAACCTTTTGCTTGGACATAATGGGTTTCAACACCTTTTGCTCCCACCATCCAAGAAGTAGGTTGGCATATGCGGGGGCTGTTGCAGATCCCATAGCCACCCCTTTGATTTGCTTATAAACCACTTTGTTAAAGAAAAAAATTATTATGAAGAAGAAATTCCACAAGTACATTGCAAACATTGGCATCACTCTCTGAAAAATGGGCATTGTTGGTCAAAAACTGCCTAACAAAATCAATCCCCAAATCATGGGCTGTACTGGTAAACAATGAGCAAATGTCCACTGTAAACATAACATTTTTGCTAGAATTAAAATCATACTCTAAACTAAATGCAGTTAATTTAATTAAAAAATCCCATGAATCTTTGATACAAAATTCCATTTGTTGAACCACTGGATTCATTAAAAAGTCAAGAACTAAGGATATCCCTTCAGTGACAAACTGGGGGGAGGAAATAGGTCGAAAAGGGGGTTGGAAAGATCATTATGGATCTTTGGGATGCCAAAAAGGACCCCCAATATAGGATGCTCTACCATCATAAAATTATAAATTTCAGAGGAAATATAACCATCCATTAATAATTCATATAATTAGGCCCATATATTCTTGTAAAACACAAACACCACAGTGGCATCCACAGGTAAATATTCAGTCTTATTTCCCAACATCCTTTCCATAGACACAACATATTTGTCTTGTTTATTGTAACCAACCTCCCTCCCATGTCAGCCTTCATAGACCTTAAATGAGGTACATGCTTAAGTTCTTCCATAGCAATTTGCTGACCTGCAGAAAGATTGTAAAATGCTTTACTAGGCCTACAACTAACCACTCTCTGAATATCCTCTTCACAGCAGCTTTCAAAAACATTCAAAGTATTAATAAGTGTAGGATAATAGGTACTAGGTTTTCAAAAAGTATGTTTTTTAAGAGAAACATTAGAAAACACATAAAAAAGATTTAATTTAGAACAAAACATTTTAAGATCTAACAATGTGCACTCAAGTCCATTCTTTTGGAAGGAATACATTTCAGTCCCAGTAACAAAACAGAAACCTGCTCATTGGTAAATCTGTATTCTGACAAATTATACAATTTACCAGAAAGTCCGGAGAAAACTTCATTATGATCAATGCTCCTTACTTCTTCTTCTTCTTCATTCTCACTGAATTTTTCCATACAACAGTCTTGCCCTCCTCCTTCCGGTTCTGGTCATTCATTGAACAAACACCTAAAGAGGAAGCATCTCATGCATTTGTAATTATTGCAGAAATCACCGCAGCCCTTCCAACTGCTTCTCCATGTTCTTCTGAAGTATGGACATAATTAGGTAGAATGCCATCCCTACCATTAGACGTACTCAATGTCAGGACAGTGTTTAAGTCATCTTGGTCTCTCCTGGTCGAAGACTGATTGGCTAAATGGTTACTATGGTAACCAGCAACACCCCTGTATAAATTAAAGGGCCTCTGCATATTTTTAACCTCTGTGAAATGGGAATAAGCACTGCTGGATCCATATGCTGTTACATCTCATTGTAACTTTTTGAGTTTTCTTTGTACTAAGGTTTTTTCAAAATCCTCTATATTAGCCAACATCCCTGAATACTCTTTATTCATAGCAGGTAATTTAAATAGCAGTCTCTGAAGGGAATCCTCAAACTTCAACTTGAGGACTTTCTCATGCACCTCAACAGTCTGCTGTTTGTTTCGACCAATCAATAGTTGCAAAAAGTCCAGCCCAGCCTTGGTGAAAAATGAGGTTACCTCCTCAAAAAACTGTTTGAAAGGTAAAACCCCATTTGGACACTTGAAAAACCATTGAAGTGGGAGGTTGGCATAATGGTTAAAGTGTTTACCTTACAAACACAAGGTGCAAGGTTTGGTTCTCCCATGGGGTAATTGTCTAGACTTAAAATGGCCTACAAGGGCAGTTAGCCTAGTACTAATCTATGAACCTCTATAAGCCCTTTGGCACTACTTTTAAATTAATACATTTCTCAAAGTTCTTGGTTTCTACCACCAGGGCCCTATATTTTCTCAGGCACTTCTCCAAACTAGCCAAAAGTGATTTAGTTTCTTTTTCTACCTCCAAAGTTCTCATAGAGTCTGTGAAAAATCCCAGATTGTCCTCAGTATTATCAAATGGGTCATATTCACAGTATAAAACTGCTCAGATGTCATTAAAGTAGTTATTGATGGTAGAATGGAAGTTAGTGCCCATTCTGTTATCAGTCACAGTAGTTTCACAAATGTCTTCTTCCGAACTAACAGAGGCTGAACTAAACCAAGATTGCCTCACTTGTTTTGTCTGTTTCACCCTCATAAGATAATCCAAGGTTTCATGAAACGAATTAAAGTAGCCAGCAATTCACCATCTCTTGAACTCAGTGTAGAGTGGGCAGATACCTCCATAAGTGGATCCTCAATCACACCAGCCATCACAGGGAACGAAATAGACCACAACCACAACAAGATTCCCAAAGGATGAACTGGCTAAACCAACAAATAACCAAGAAATCCACTGGACAAGTGAAACAAGATCCAAAATGAATAAAGCAGATTTCTTTAGCGAAAAATCACATTTACTATTGTTTTCATCCCCAGAGACTTCATCAGAACCAACATCAAATACAAATACTAACCAATCAAATCCCCTCTTAAGTATAACCTGACACTCATTAAATTAATTACTTGATAAACTAATAAATCAACTAACCAATCAAATATTCTTCTTCCATTTACACAACCATAAAAAACTTATACTACATATGACAATATAAAAACATAGAAAATGAAAATTAAAAACAAAAAATATAAATATACCGTAAGAATATATTTGTTAAAAACTGTTGATGTGAACAAACATCATTATTACTGGTCTTCTTGCAAACCCTTTACCTCCTATTTTGCAAAAAACACTTTATATTAATGGAATCAATAATTGGTGGTGCGGTCCTCAGACAATTTTCAGCCATGGCCCAGGTGAAAAACCAGGTACAAACTTCAAATGCAATTTACATTCTGTAACATCGTAAGGTATAGTGAGTTTACCAAGAGAAACAAGGATACTTGATGTGAACAGACTTACAAATACAGAAAGTAAATATAGCTGCCAGTGTTGTGATGAAATAGATAGCATGTCACATGGGCATTACAGAACACAGAAATCGACCATTACTGACATGGTGGATTATCATACATACATATCATGTACATATAAATACATGTCATTCAAACATATTGTCAAATAATTAACACTTAATTGTCTGATGAGGAAGGAGTGGTATATGACCAAATATAAATAATACAAGCTTATGCAGAGTCAGCTATTGGGGTAGGAATGAAAGCAGATCTGTCCATAAATCCACACCTCACTGCATAGATCTGATCTTGATCAGGTGATTATATGGTTTTTGGAGAAGTTCATTAAGATGTAGCTTTCCTTATTTATTTGTACAATTCATTAAAGAACTTTATATGAAACATGCTGCCTTGGGTTTTGTGTTCCATTCTTTGCATTTACAGTACTTTACAAGCACTGTATCATCTGCTGAAAGGCTCAAACGAAGGTAGCTGTACCAGCAGGGAAAAGGATGGCTGACAACAGAGAGTATCATTAATAATAATAATAATAATAATAATAATTAGTGGCAGTATTAATTACTTAGTGTAAGGTTCTTATACTGTTAGCTACTTTCTGATATCTATATTTCCCATCTTAATGTGCATTTATGCAGACTTCTACTGCTTTAGTCTCTTTTTCTAAATAATTGTCCTCCACTGCTATGACAGAAAGAGCAGTGTGTTAGAAATATATTGTTGGCAATTATGGTCTGTACACAGACTTCAAAGACAGGCATTTCTACATACCATCTTCTTTTGCCATGATGATCAGAGGCAGAAACAGTGTTGTATAACCGTAGATCTATGAGTAAACTCTGATGTGATATGGCAGAAAGGCAATTTATACTTTGCTACAATATTACCATTCTGCACATTACTTTGTGAGAAAGATGAACACAAAACCAGTTTTGCATTTTGAATGCATTAGAATACGCAGCTTTCAGCCACTGTGAGTATATGTGGAAGCCCAACAATGTATTTTGGACTTCTGTCTCTGTGATAGTAATGTATTCATTCACCCCTTCATTCTACTAGTTCCACTTTTATCCATTAAAATAACACAGCAGAGATTGAGCTTGTCTTGGCTCTTCTGGGTAGCAAGGCACAGAAACTAATCACTGGTAGGGTTTCATCCCTTCAGAGAATACAGGCACATATTATACACCAATAGGCAATATGGAGATTTGCCAGTTCATTTCCAGCGCATCTCCGGGAAATAACAGTAAATTAAGAACAAAAATGCATACACAGGACATGCAGATTCCAAGCAAAATACAACAAGCCAAAAGATGAGGTGGAGAGCCAAACACAATGAAGAAGTTATATAAAGTTTCCCTGGATGATAAGGTCAGGTATTGGCTACATGCCACTGAAGTCCTAGGTGAACTATAGACATTTTCTAAAAAGAAAGAATGTGATGACAGAGTGGAAGTAAATATGAACAAAGCTGAAAATTATTGTCATTTCAGTTATATTCTTAATAGTGTGCTTTTGGAATACTGTGTACACCAGATGGCCAAAAATAATTGAAACTGGGCATTATTACAAATTAGCTGCATGTAATTCTGAGAGACAATAGGATATAAAGCTGCATTCACATTGCCAAATGCTTAGTGACTTATTATTTAAAGAAAAAAGAAATAAATACAAAGAACCCCTAATTATGTTAATCTACTGATGATGTTAAGTGGCAGTAAAAATGTACTTAAGGATTTAGCAGGTCTAGAGAAGAAGAAGCGCTGTCTTTATTGGTAAGGTACATTTTCTGAAAGTTTAACAAAAGGTATTTTATTCATCAGTAATTAATGGTGCAGCCAGCTAAATATTTAGGAAAAAGAAACAAAAACTCATAATTATCCAATTAGTCCTACATGCCAGGCTTTCTATGTCAACCTTCAGGTTGTTATAAAAATATAATTCATTCCTATCATTCATATTACCATAAATGCTCCACACAGGTCTTTAACAGTTATTTACTTAGCATTCATACCTGTCGATTGTACAGATTTTTGCAGAATGTACAGATTTTTGCTTCATATTTATTGGGCTGTTTCTCATACCTCTCAACTGTACAGATTTTTGCAGAATGTACAGATTTTTGCTTCATATTTATTGGGCTGTTTCTCATAAAAATGAAGATTTCTGGCAAATAATTCAGGGTTGAAGTTGAAAAGTAATGGCAGACATATGAGTTTCAGACTTAATACCCTTCAGAAAATTAAGGCTAATATAAAACCAGTTATTCTATCAACTGTCTAAGTTCGTAAGAGCACTACTTAAAACGTGTCCCTATTTTGGTGCCCTTGTCCCTCTATGGCTTTGTGCAGATTTCTTGCTCACAGAGGTTGAGTGGTATGCTTAGCATGTGTCTGTGCCCATGTGTGTGTGTTTGTTTGTTTGTTTTTTTTGTTTGTTTGTTTTTGTTTTAATCAGAACTGTGAGGACTTTAACAGAGTTATCACCATTACTTTAACATCAAGAATAGCATTAAATAATATTGGTAAAGTAGTTTGAAATCATCAGAAATTAAATCACATCATCAATAAGTAATTCAGAACAGAGTTCTTATATATTTCGAAAGTGCATTTTTTATTTATCTAAAAGTGGTTAATTAAGTCACTGTACTATGGATTTGGATCATTTTCATCTATATCCTGGGCATGTTCATGAGATGTAGATATAATTAATGCCAGATGTATTATACATCATTTAATTACAGTTACAAGTACTGTTTAAATGTAAACTAAAGCTTGTTTAACTATTAAAAGACAAGCAGTGGTAGATTATTCAAGAATGAAATTAATATGTTGCTGTTGATTCAGAGGAAGTTATCAGATTACCTTTAAAGGTAACAAGGTATGCTTACTACAAAGTGACTATGTACAAGTCCTTCCATATCAGAATCCAAGGCAGAAGGGAGCAACTCCTTTGCATTTATTTAGTTGCATGTAGCACCATAGCTTATAGCGTATAGCACTAATTCGAATCAAAACCCCCAAAAAAATGTTGTTAGGTATATCTCTCAGCCTTTTATTACAGGAATTCTGGACAAAAAAAAAAAACGGGGGGGGCACAATCAGGGACATATTTTAAATATTGTTATTATAAACTTAGCAACTAGAATAAGCAGTTTAGATTTATTATTATTCTTTGAAGGTTATTACAGCTGAATCTCAAATGTATGTCATTACTGAGAGCCCTCAATCCTTGATGATTTGGCAGATAATGTCAAATGTTATGAGGAACACACCAAAATGTGAGCAAATATCTAGATGTTCTGCATAGTGCTGGATATTGAAAGTGTTGGTTGTAAATGTTTGTAGTGCAGTATTCATACTGCAATACTTCCACTGGTTACATTATGAAGGGAGAAGTTAAAAGATGTGCTTTTTGAATGGAAACCTACCAAATCATTCCAAAATATACTTGAAGTTTTAACATACTGAGTAACAATAAATGCCTTAGAAAATATATGTCTTCATGGGTGTCAAAATAAATTCTACTTTATCTCAAATAAGGTCAAAATTAAATAGCATATTCCACGTAAACTGAAATATATTTTTCTGGTAACACTGACTACTTATTAACTACACATAGAGACTTTGGAACTACAATATAAGAGCTAACAACATTGCAGCTTTGTAAACAGAGTGCAGAAATGCATATAAACAGTTATACAGATTGGTGTAAATGAAAATGTACAGTCAGAGCTGGATCATGGTCAAATGGGGCTCTAGGAAGGGTAATGGATCAGGGCTTCCACATCAGCACCCCAGCCATTCCAGTGTCCCATTACTTGGCTATTCTCCCATTGCCATATATAGTTTTCCAACCTACAAGTGTGCATACTATTTTTTTTAATGTCTATAATGATTAGAGATATTTAAAACTTTTATTATAAATTGTATGGCACAAACACTGCTAGCCATTTACTAAACAAAACACAGTTTTAGCAGTATACAGACATTCACGTCTTCTTTGATTCACCTTCTTAATTGTATTAAATATACAGCACCACTTGTTAAGAATGTGTTTTAAATTTGTAGTTTTGAACATTTTTCCAGTAAGCAAGGAAACAAAACATATGAGCCAACAGTGACAAAACTCCCCATTTCAGAATATTTCAAACACAAAGGGCAACTCAAACGTCTGTCATTACAATCCACTTATATCAGTCAATATACAAAATCTCTGCAGAAGTAAAAGTCATCTGAATAATTCCCATTATGGGAATCTATAAATAATGAGGAGGTTGCTACTGGCAAGCAACTTTACAGTTCACTGTTTTATGTACAAATTCAGTGCCGATTGCCCTTGAATAATTAATTGTCCATGTTATGCTTACAAAAATTGGTAAACTGGTAATATTGCAATAGAAAATGGCTTTCAAACTGATAGCATGTTCTTAGTTACTAGGCATCTCATCCAAAAGGGACACACTCAGGAGGAAAAATACACCAAAACTCCTCCAGCGCACCCCCACAACCATAAACAATACAATAGGCTGAAAAATACAAACGTGTCATCAATTCCCATAATCTCCAGGAAAACACATAAGCCTCCAATAAAAGCAATGGTCATTTAGTAGATATAGCGATGGTCATTTAATAGATCTAAGCACATTCACCTTTTAAATGAAGCCTTCTTCAGAGATAAAAGACATCAAAAATCACATAGGTTCATAGGATGATACTAGGCTATCAGCCCTAGGGCCTATACAAGCCTAGCCAAACAATTCTCAGGATATTTCTTCCTACAGTATTTACTTCCCTGGACCCCTGTCTGCCAGGGCAACTGACGTAATCCGCGGGGTGAATTTCCTATCTCCCATCCAGTCGTCAAAGTTCCTTTTGAAGAGGGCCAAGGAGGCTGTCTGCTTGACATGTATGGGCAGTTTATTCCAGAGTATTATAACCAGAGTATGCCTGTGGGTCAGGAACCTATCCCTCTGGCATGTTTTGTTCATTGTGATGACAAGGTTTAGATCCCTGGAGTGTGTGGCTCTGAGGGATTGGGATTTCTTTAAGTGGAGCATGTCCAACAACTCAGGGTTTGACGTGGCCTTGTATGTTAAGCAGAGATCACCTCTGAGTAGATGATATGCCACAGAGTATAGCTGGAGTTTTTTTAGACAGTCAGCATAGGTCATCTGCTTTAGGCCTGTGATTCTTTTAGTGAGGTATTTCTGTGGCCTTTCCAGCTGTTGCAGATGTCTTGTGAGGTACATACCAAATGGGGCATTGTACTCTATAATGGGTCTAATGAGGGATGAGTACAGTGGAACAATGACCTCCTTTTTTCTGGATGAAAAGCCCTTAGTTATGAGGTGTGCCAAATAGAAGGATTTCCTGACTGTTGTGGCGATGTGGTTATCGAAGGTGAGACCACTGTCCACCTGTGTCCGTAAGTCTCTCATTACACTTTCAGTGTTTAGTGTATTGCCACCTATGTGGTAATTCATGGGTACATGTTTTTTTTCCCAAAGGGGATAACTATACATTTCTTGGCATCAAGCTTAAACCCATGGCTCTGGCATCAAGCATCTGTTTCTGTACGGCCCTTTTGTAGAATATCCAGATCATTTGGGGATTCAATAATGGCTCCCAGTTTGCAGTCATCTGCAAACTTTGTTAGCCAGAGTCCCTTAGTGTTGGCCTATATTTCAGAGAAGTAGATGCCAAACAAGAGCGGTCCCAGGACTGAACTCTGAGGTACTCCACTTGTCACTTGTCTGGATCTGGATTTGGAGTCGGCTACTTTTACAGTCTGAGTTCTGTCAGTAAGCCAGTTGGCAACCCATCGAGTGACATAGGGATTTATGCCCAGCTTAGTAAGTTTATCTATAATTCCTGAGTGGGGGATGGTGTCGAAGGCCTTGGTGAAGTCCAGATAGGCTCTGTGGACCGACTTACCTTTGTCCACAGCTCTGGAGACTGATTCGAAGAAGTCAATCAGGTTCAGGAGAGAAGATCGGCCCTTCACAAACCCAAACTGGGTGGGTTCCAGTGTTTGAAGGTTGCAATGTCTTTGTTTATAAATTCCATGATAATGCGTTCCATGCCCTTGCAGATCAGACTTGTTAGACTGATGGGACGGTAGTTCCTGGGATCCAAGTAGGATTCCCCACTTGTGGAGTGGGATAACTGTAGCTGTGTGCCACTCAGTGGGCATGAAGCCTGAGGTGAGGCTATGATTAAACATGACACTTAGGTGAGGTGCCAGTTCATTTTGTAGTTCATGTAGTACACAGCCTGGGATGTCATCTGGTCCCATGGATGCTGTATTCTTAGCTATGGAGAGTGCAGTTTCTACCTGTGTGGCCATGATTACTGGAATTTGACAATCTTTTGGTATTGAGATGGGCCCTTTATGGAGTGAGGTGGGTGAAACTGGCACTAAATGTATCTGCCAGGATAGTGGCAATATCCTTGCAATCAGTATATTTAATGCCATTCTGTTGTAGCTCAGAGCAGATCTGAGCATTGTCATTTAGAATCAACATAACCATAGAATGCCTTGTGGTTGTGTTTGGAATCTTTGGCAATTTTATTTTCGTAACTAGCTTTGGAGGATTTTATGAGGGATCTCAGCTTCTTACTGAGGCTGGTAAGGGAGTTTTTTGCATCCTGGGATTTTCCTCTTTTCTGCAACAGTTTCTTCCTTCTGTTGTACAGTTTGTTTATGGCAGGGGACCACCAGATTGGCTTCCTTTTTTTGGAAGAGAGCACCTTGGTTCTATTTGGGATGGCACGATTCATGCATGAGTGGATGTGCTCGTACAGTGCCTTAGTGTACGATTCAGTAGTCGAACTTTCAACTCCCGACTGCATGTGTGTCATGAAGTTTGTCACTTCTGACTTATGTAGCATGAAGTTTGCTTTGGAGAAGTTTTTTACGGAAGTTTCCTTACTGGGGGTGGGATGTGGATGTGGATGTCAAGGGTGATTTTCTTATGGTCAGAACTGACCAATGAGGGGGTGACCAGTGGTGTGGAGCACCTATCTCCCATGTTGGTAATGACCAGGTCTAGGATATTGGAGCCCCTGGTGGGACAATAGATTAGTTGATCCAGGGCATTGGAATTTGTGAATTCCAAGAACCGTTGGGAAAAGGTGTTGGTACACAAGTAGTTTTCCCAGTTAATGGTAGGGTAGTTGAAATCACCCAGTATTAGGGTGTTTGGTTGTATCTTAATATTTTCCAGTATGTTTAGAAAGGTGTAGTGAGAATCTTGGGGCATGGTGGAGGATCTGTAGCAAGATACAATTTGGATTGCAGTCTTACCTAGTGTTAGTTGCACCTGGAGAATTTCAGATGCATTGTGTTGGACAACTAGCCTGGAGGTGTGAATATCCTTGGTGAATATGGACACTCCTCCACCTTTAATGTTTTGGTCTTGGTTTGGCGGCTGAAAAGTGTGGTAAGAGTTGTAGCCTGGTATTGCAGGGGTGATCTCTGGAGTCTTAAACCAGGTCTCAGTTACTGCACAGATACCAATGTTCTCCATTTTTAGGAGTGTCTCGAGAAAGTGCATTTGGAGGTTTATACTTCTATCATTGAGTAGCATTACCTTCAGATTTTGCATGCTTGTATCTGTTATGGTGGTGGTTTTGTCCTGTGAGTCTTGCCTAAAAAAGGCACTATAGGGATGGCAAGAGCTTTAGCCAGTAACCTGAATCCCAGGGGTGACAGGTGCAGACCATCTCTGGCAAAGCATTGTGGTTTGTCGATCATGTCGTCCCAGGCAGACAGATACTGGATCCCCTTTGAATGACACAAGAAGCTTAGCCAATTGTTGAAGTCAATCATTTTGTCCTTATACTGTGGTATCATTCTGGGTGAAGGCAGGATGCTACTCAGGGCTAGGGTCATACCTGCCTAGGCTACATGATCTGAGAGCTCTTCCATGTCTCTTTTTATGTAGTCCAGGGAGGTACATCTCAAGTCATTCACTCCAACATGGACAATGACAGAGTCGTATTTATACTTGTTGTGGAGTGACTTCAGTGCATGCGTTATGTGGCAGATCCTGGCATCTGACAGACAGCTGACTGTAATTTTCTCCTTGCTCAGCCTGGTGAGTGGACATCAGTGTGCCTGGCTATAGAGTCACCTATGACTAAAGTGTTGGGTACGTTGTCTTGCCTTAGGGGCTGTTGGGTGGCACATTGGTGTTGTGAGCTATGTGTCACTTTGGTTGTGAGTGGTGTGTGTTTGCATTTCAGCTTCAGAGGTCCTTGTTGCTTGGGCAGGTTAATGTTAAGGGCCTCCGCATATGTGGGTTTAGTGTTGCTATGTGTGGGTGTTGATGGTGTGGGCTTTGAAGGGCTATGTGTTGTTTGAAGTGTAGTGCAGGTGTTATCCTTCTCCTCTTGACTGTCTAGCACAATTGTGGCTTGTGAGAGCTTTGCTTCCAGTTTGGCTATATCAGTGCATCACTAACAGAGTGTAGTGTTGGGTGGTAGAAGGAGAGGGTTGTCTGTGTACATGATGCAGTTGCTGCAAATCCCTGTATGCCCAGATTCACCAGGTGGACAGGAGAAATCACTGGAAGCTGACCCTTGGACATGCCTGTTTAGGTGCTCTTTTTGTAAAGTACAAGAGCTGTTTTCCCTTACCTTTGCAATGTACTTTGCAATTATAGGCTGTTTAGTGCCTACAATTAATTTCTCCTTATTAACAAGGAGAGTTGAGTGCTTGTATCAGTTAAAGGCTTCCTAGTGCTTTCCAGCAGGTACTAGAGCAAGTGCTAGTCACAGGGGTTCAGATTTTAGTGCTACTACTGAGAAACCAGCTAGTTCTAAGGGAAAATTTGAAGACCAGACTTTCTGACACCTGGAATAGTTTAACCATAGCCCTGCAGTGCTGCACGATGTGAAAAATGCACTGACACATGCATTTTTAAGCCAGAAAGTTGAAAGGGATAGAAATCAGCCCAAAATGGCTTATAAAATTACAATTTCAGAGCTGGAAACCAGTTGTCTAGTGTTAGATAGGCAATACAATGCTCACCACTCTCACTGGTAAGCAGTAGGACTTCCCTCCACCACAACAAGGTCTGGATAGCTTTGAACACAGAAAATAAAGTCCTGAAACCAGCAAGCCTGGGATCTGGACTATAATAGCTAGGAAAGGCAGGAAACGAGCAAACAAGATAGTATTTTTTTTTGTTAAAACAGTCAAAACAATGCACTAATACAGTAAATAAACACAGAAAAGGCTAACATACTTGAGTGTGTAGCCCTAAACAGTAAATGCAATTAAAACTCTACAAAATTAGCAATTTAAAACTTTTTAAATGAAGCAAGGCAAGGGCACAACTGAAAAACGATTTAAGAGGTAGCAATACAATAGAATAAGTAACTAGGCAACATATACAGAAAAGTCTATATATACAGAAAAGCAACTAAAACACACTAAAACAATTCAAATGCAGTGCAACCTAGAGCACTTGAGTTGTAGCAATATTAAGGCAAATACAGTTTTAATAAATGTGCTAGAATATACTCTATATTTACAAAATGTTTGAGAAGCACAGTCAGAACACAAGGAGATTCAGGCAATTTTTTTTTTTTTTTACATGTCTTACATAATCCTTCAATTAATGAATAACCATTAAGAATGTTATAAAATCAACAGACCGTAATTGCTAAACGCTAGTTCATTGACAGTTGTTCATTTATTGACATGTGTTTACTGAGAAAGTCCAACTGGGTAGAATCACATTTTAACAGAAGCTAAAGGTTAGTTAGCCACTCTGCATGTTTTCTTGGCAATCTGCTATTTATTTGTTTTACTTCTGTTTTTCCTAGTAGGCTTTTAGTAATTCTATTATATGTATTAGTGAATGCAAATGCTGAAGAACCACTTACTGGTAGTTTAGTGTATCCCAATATAAAGTACAATTCAGGGAAACTTAATGATAGAATTTCTAATGCTAACCAGCTGTCTATGATACTTCTTTCTTGGAATGTGAAAAGCTTGCATTCCATTAATAAACAAAGTGGTCAATAACTTATTGCATTAATCAGAGCAAACAATGGTGTTGTTATAAGAAAATTACTTGAAAAAGACAAGGATGAAGCATGTTTTTAAACATAGACTAGAGGAGAGATAGATATGTCAGCTGTTTCAGTTAGAACAGAGTTATTGAAATAGTTTGCCATGCACATAATGAGGTTTTCAGTGTCTCCTATACAGACAAAAAATGGTAGCTGGATCATTGTCCAATCATAATCCAATGAGAGGGATCTCTAGGAAGATTTTTTTACCAAGGTAAAGAAGGTAAATACACAGAGTGCTCCTATTATTTTAGGGATGATTCAATGTAGTATTGAACCCACACATTGACAGGATGTTTGCAGGGATAAACAGACTGTAAAGCAACAAACAGATTACGACAAAGCCTAGACAAATTTGATATTTGGAGAATCTCTAACTTCAAGGAATGACATCACTTTTATGGCCTCATTGGTGGAGAAAGTAGGTTAGATTATGTAGATGTATTGCTGATTAATAGGTATTTGCCTTTTAAATTCATAGTGGTTACAAAAGTTATTAGTCAATTTCAGACAATAATGTTGTCCAGATGGAGTTATATGATATTCAGATCCTGCTGATTGATAGACAGTTTGTGCTGAATCCACTTCCTTTAAAAGTGTAAGCAAAAAGGAATTTCATAGGGACTGGATTGAAGATTTTCAGCAGGTCAGCTTGGTGTTTAGATATTTCATAATGTTTCCTCTGGTAGTTAAGCTTTAAAAGAAAAAGTCTCCATAATTGAGATCCCGAAGATTAAGGTTTATAACAGTGGTGTAAAGAGAAATTAATGCACCAAAGCCATGCATTTGGCTTTGTTTCATGACACATTAAAAAGGATTTTTCATTTTTTTTCTGAGGTAAAGGGATGTCTTCATCAAAATTGCTGACTCAAAGGTTTAAGACTGAAAACTATCTGTGATTGTCTGATCAATGGACAAAGAGATATCTGAAAGGGCTCCTAGGCAAACCAATATTTCGTTAGATGCAACACAAATATCAGAAAAGTATCCAGAAACATCTTAGTTCTTCTCACTTTGATATTGATTAATTTTTTTAATCTTTGATTATATTTTTCCAGCTATGTCAGAACCATCTGGTATTGCTACCCAATTGAAATTCATGAAATACTGAAATACTAGGGGCAATTGGTTTAATGTTCTCTGTAAATGCTGCTGATCTGGAACAGGTTACTTCTGCCTTTTATAAATATTTAAAAACTCAGTGATCCCCCTTTTGTAGTTATTTATAGTGAATACAAAATAAGAACATTTTACAGATACTTTAATTTAGTAAATGCTGGAAAGTTTGGAAAGATCTTTTATACCCATCAAACTATAAGCCAAGTGCTCAAATTTCAGCTCATCAGTGGGAGCAAGTAATCTCAGGCTGACATTGCCCAAGCAAAATATTTTAATGAAACATGGATATCAGAGCCCAGACCTTATTAGTCTGTTCTCATGAGTTCAATACCTGATAGCTAACAGCAACTTACCCATTGTAAAGAAATCATTAGGTTTCCATACTGTTTTTGATTCTGTAGAATGGGCTTTCATGGAGAAAGTGTTAAAGTATGTTAGTATCCCAGAGAGTTTTCTTACTAAACATGAACTTCTGTGTTGCTTCCCTAATGGCTAGTGTGGTTGCAAACTGCACAAGCTCTCATGTTTTTTTCATTAGCAAAGAATCATAACAGGGGTATCCCTTTTGTGGCCCTGTTTTTTGTATCAGAAGTAGGTGCATTTGCTGCCTTTTTTGTCTGATACCGTTCTGACTTCATGTTCACTTCCCCACCAAATGTACACATTTTTCTTCACTCAGTAGAGGCATGCATTGAGCTTCAGGAGTGCTGCCATCATCCAAGGAGCCTGGGGTACTTGATACCCCTATATCGCTTCCTTTGAGTCTCTACCATTTTATGCAATGAACTGCTGGGTTTGGTGAACTACAGTATGCAACTCTACCCCTGGGCTAAAAGGCAAGTCACTGTGCCATCTACCATGCCCCTCAGTCTGACGTCTATTTTTTTCCGAGATCTGGCCTTTGCCACAGTTCTGCTAGAAGAACATCAGCATATGTCTATCTCCAAAGACAGGAGCACCCCATCTTCTTTGCTATCTCTGTCAGGTGCCCAAGCTTAGGTGGACTGGTTTGTTGTTAGGGCTTTTTCTCCTATACCACTAGAGTGGCAGATCTTAGAGAACAAACATCCATTGCTGGCATTCCCATACTTGATTCCCAAAATATTATGCTCTTTTGGCTAGTGGATAGATGTGTGTTGTGGATCACTTATACAGAGTCACATACTCTTCCAGCTTTTCTAGCAATACATTGCTTTTCCTCAAATTTAGTCTTGACTTAAATATGGGGAAATTAGATTTATCCTTACATAAAGAGTTTTTTAACCTTTATTGACAAGGTATATCTCCAGCTTCCAAGGTCATTCCCAATATGCATACTTAAGTATTTATATATTTGCTGCCCAGTCTAGAATGTCTGGTTTAAATTATAAACCTGTGTAAAAGAATCACACCATAAATATTCTAGGGGAAAATAACTTAATCTGACATTTTATTTTTCAAATCATACGCGCTAAAGCATGCATATAGTGTACATAGTTGAATCATCTAAGTTCAAAAAGTATTGTTCATATTGGTTTAATGTTAAACTTTTCAAAAAATATAACATTTCTGGTTTCATAAATACTGAATAAATGATTTAATTAAAATGATGCAGGGGATGAAAATATTGTAGTTATCCACAGTTTTATTTCTGATGATTGATTTGTTCAACATAGCACTATCTAGTAAAATTAATCAGTTTTTTGTCTTATTCATTTGGAGAATATGATCTGGACCTATTCTACAGGGGACCAATACCTCAATGTATGCCTTGAGATTGGCACATAAATTTTCTGCAGCTAGGGCAGCAGGAGTGGTAGGTTAATCAAGACGAGGAGGCAGCTGAAATTTCATCAAGTCATCAAATAGCTGGTGTAGGTTTGGTTTAGAGTAGTCTCAGTGACAGAAAGATTTGCAGGCAGATCCTGTTTTACCCTAATAATTAATGTCCCTGAATGGTGGTCAGATTTGACCAATGATGTAGTAATTGAAGGCTCTGAGTATAGGTGAGCTAGATTAGTGAAACCAGATCCAGTAGTTTAATACCCTAATTGAGATTAGAACTAGTTTGCCCAAGGCGGTGGTATTAATGAAGGACAGAAATATTTTGGCGTACACATTAGTGGTAGTTTATGTTTCACAAGTAAACAGAGGATACTTGAGGTCATCCAAGAGAATAGTGTTGGGTTTGACAGGGAGGAAACCAGTTTTTAGATATGTATCATGGTGTTCAAGAGGCACGAAGAAGGTTTAGTAGTTTGTTATGATGTAGTATGGAGTTGAGTTTACTGTGGGAATGCCCAAAGAGAAACAAAACTAATCAATACAAAAAAATAGCACCAACTATATTTGAAGAGAAATATGGGCTAAGCCATTGCAATATGGAAAATTTTACAATACAAAAAATAACAAAACAAAGAGTGAAAGTAGAAAAGAGAATTAGTAATGGAGAAGTTAAAGAAAGAGAAACCAATGTTATGGATTGCCTGGGATGTAAAAAATTTAGTGTAGAAAACCAAACCTTGATACTATTACAGCATGATGAAACAATGAGTCCCCAAATTAGGGAGGAACTGGTGGAATGGGAAGAATTTGATCAGTTGCCATGTGAAGATACTCTGTAGTCTTCAGTAGGAAGCCAGTACAAAAGTTCAGTTGGAGTTGCACAGCAAGGGAAGGAGCAGGAAATAGTGACAACTCTAATGCAGTCAATGTTGTGGAGTGATAAACCAGTGAGTTCCCATAAGAAAAAGCAAAAGATGACTGTGAGTAATAGAGCTGTTTTCTGTTTTAACTGCTCCATACTGTTTTCTGTTTTAAGAAATCTGCCTGGCCTGGTGTTTTTGTTCTATGTAAGAGAGAGAGAGAGAGATACTTAAATTATATAGACTGTACATTTCACTTGCTATCTCATTGGTTAAATTGTTCCTTGAGTGATACTTAAATACAAAGTGAATTTCTGTGGTGCTGTCTTTTTCTGAAAATAATTCAAGCCTGTATAAACTAAAGCACTGCTGGTGATTCCCTGCTGGGTGATTAAAGTAAACCTATATATTTGTCTGTGAGTGGTAGAGCTGATCTCTGTTTTACATGCTCCATTTTGTTTTCATTTTGTTTTGTTTTAAGACATCTGCTTGGCCTTATGTATTTGTTCCGTGTAAGAGATGGATACTTAAATTATCAAGATGGCACATTTCACATGTTTTTTCATTACATACATACATACATACAAATGTTTCAAGCACGGGCATTAAAGCCCTTCTAGCTTGCAAATATGCCATCATTCATTGGTTAAATTGTTAAATTGTTTCTTAAGTAATAAATATTAAAATATATAATATATAATATATTTTATTATTATACAAAGAATATTTTTATATTATAGGAGGATATTTTGGATTTTTTAATCTTGAAGTTTTTTTTTTTTTAAACCTTTACAAACAGGTCTAGGCAAGGTATACAAATTCATTTCATTTATTTATCAATTGATTAGGTTTTTTTTTTTTTATTGAATAATTTTTAATGAATAATTGTTCTTAATTGATTTAGAACAGTCTATATGATGTGTGTATGTATTTATTTTTTGCCTTGAAGAAGGCGTTGAGGCGTTGAAACGTTTTTTAGCGTTAAAGTGATTCTGATGTGTGTGTGTTTGCTATTGACTAAACTGTGTTTTTTTTTTTTTCGGTCGGTCTTGGGCCCTTATTTGGTTTCTCCAAGCAAACTATTTGTCTTGGTTTCTTAAGTAATACTTAAATACACAGTGAATTTTTGGACCTTTGTGTTTTTCTGAAAATATTTCAAGCCTGCATAAATTAACGCACTGCTGGTGATTTCTAGCTGCCCACTCCTACTGTAAATTGAGCGCAATAAGATCCTCCTCTCTACACTGCTGTTGATATGTCAAATTATTTATTTGCCATTCCTTATGCTTATATTGCACAAGTGCATTTTGCTTCTCATTGTCTGTTCTACTGATTTACTTGTTCAGAATTCATTATCTAACTAACTGTTGGATAAAGTACTACATTTTCACACTTTAGCAAGCATTTGTTTTTACATCAAGAGGTCAGTGAATTTTACATCTAGTGCTCTGGGAGGTAGCCTGGTCTGTTTAAGTTAGGTAAATACTAAAGATTTCTCCATGTATTTTTATTGCCTGGAGAGCTTATTAATCAGCTTATCTTGTTTTTACTACCTTTTCTGTACAATTAAGTGGCTCTTGGCTCATTTATACAAAGCTAAGTACTTTTATTGAATGATCACACTTTTATAAGCTGTTTTAAGTACACTGATGTATCTGTATCTTTAACTTTGTTTGTGGCAGAATTTCACTTTAGACACTCTTTTACTGTGCTTTTACATTGGGAGGACTGTGATTATTCATCTAGTGGCAATAGGGGTTTACCTAGTCTATCTGAGCTGGGAGGCATGCAAAAGGGATCTGAGTATTTTATGTGCTTCTCATATATACTGTGACTGTACTCTAGCAGTTTAAAAAAAACACTGTACTGTCTGCTGCTGCTTTAAATATTTAATTGTATTGTATTACATTGTATCTGTTAGTTGTAGGGCTGTTGTAGGTAGTTTGTGTGTTTTTGTTACACCTGTGCTCCAAACCAGCTATTCTACATTAAGAAGGTACTTTTCAGTACACTTGTGGCAGAAGTGTGTTGATCAACTTGTCTGAGTTTGTGATTGCTGACAGAAGGCTTACTGTGTGCTTTCCTGATTGGTAGCTAGCTTAACACTTGTTTCTCTTTCCTTGTATTTAAACCTCATGCTTGAGCAGTACTGCTCTTCTCACAGTGGCAGTTATCAGTGTCCTGTATAGATGCAAAAGCCTAGAAGCTCATTTTTTCCATAAACAGGCGTCAGTGAAACCCTTTCAAGTATTTCTGCCACTCTAGGAGCAACACAGTTGCACATTGAGCAATCTTGCATTATTGATCAATCTTAGCCTACAAAATGTATAGGACCCTTTTATAGCCTTGGGGCTGCCAGCACAGTCCTGTCAAATTAACCAATTCCATTCCCTAACAAAACATACAGTAAGAGCCTGCTAACATGAGTGGGTAGTTTCCCATCATCTCTCTTTCCAGATCGATAGACTTTGGCATCCTGAGGAAATTTAGCAATTTTCTCATGTATGCTGACAACACTCCCGAAACAACAAATACTTTGTGTGATAGATGTTGTTACACTATAAAATTGGAAGCAGGACTGCCACATAAGGACAAATCAAAGGCAAATAGGTTGTCAGCACATACACACTTCCTACACTAAATAAGGACATGATGCATAAACCCACATATGTGGAGGTACTTACCAGTAACTTACCAAAAGATCAGATGCCTCCCAAACAAAACTGTTTACACACATGACAATGCAAAAAACAACCACAGCACATAATAGCACACACACACACACACACACACACACACACACACGCACACACACACACACACACACACACACTAGTATCTCAACAAATAAGTACATAAGGCATAACACCACAAAAAATAATGTATGTATCATAGGTCACTCCATTGTGAGACACAGAGATGTTCTCCTCACCAAGCTGGATAAGGTACAGATTAGGGCTAGCTGCCTATCAGGTGCCAGGATCCATCAAGTCAATCAAGCATTCAGGTCACTCAACCACAAGTACCTTTATGACTCCATCATAGGCCATGCGGAATGACTCACTTGAGATGTACCTCAGTAGACTGTATGAAGAGCGACATGACTGAGCTCTTAGTTTATGTGTTGCAGACAAGTATAACCCTAGCCTTAAACAGCACTCTACCTTCTCCAAGGATGATGCCACAATACAAACAAAAAAATGATTGACTTTGACAATTGGCTTAGCTTCTAGTGTCAGCCCAAGGGTATCCAATATGTGTCAGCCTGCGAAGACATGGTCGACAAGCCACACTGCTTTGCCAGGCAGGGACTGCACCTGTCTCCTCTAGGCTGTCACTGACAAGGAGATTAGAAACCCATATTTACATTTTTTAGGCATTGTCAAAATAACCAACCTCCCAGTATAACAAAATCTGCTCTAGATAAAATCAAAGTTACTGCTGCTTAATGCTATGACTCTAAACAAGAAACCGCATTCCCTGGAAGCACTTCTTACTTTGGAAGATGCTGACATCTGTGTAGTTCAAAGACATGGAAAGCACCCCGGCCATACAAGGCTACAATGCCTTCCAGACATTCAGACCACAAACTGGGCAAGAAAGACCCAAAGGAGGAGGTGTATCCATCTTCAAGGATAAGTACATCTTGAGACTGGTCAAGCAATGTGACTCTCTTGAACTACTCTATGTCCAATTAACTGTAGGCAAATCTCCCTAACACATCATAACTAGCTATAGATCCCCCACCATGAAACAGGATAAACATACCACATACCTGGACTTATGTGAGTCACCTGCCATACAGTCCAAAAATTTACTCATGTGTGACTTTAATTAACCTACTCTTCAACTGGGAAACACATAAGACTACAAACATGCTGGCTCAGAGGTTCTTGTACGTTGTCAAAACAAATATTCTGGAAAACCTATTCAGCACACCCACAAGAGACTAAAATGTCCTGGACATAGTATCACTAGAATGGGAGAGCATTACACATCCCTCACTCTCCCACCCCCACTGAGTAATTTCCTCCATGGTAAGACTGGACCATACATCAGTCTTGTTCGATGTAATTATAAGACCAGATACTCTATCAAGCTCAACAATGCTTACAAATTTTTCAAATACAAATTACCTCCTACTAAGTGGTGTATAAGAATATTCAAAGCCCCCTTGAATGCAGATAACACAGACTCCTATGCAGAGGTGTACAACAATGCCCTGTATAACCACTTGAGCAGCGGTTTAGAATCAACTGTACCTGGCAGGATTAAAACCAGGTCTTGCCAAAAAACAAGTCACCCTTGTGGACCCCCTACTATAAACAGTCTATACTTCAAAAGAAATAAAATAATGTCTAAGAACAAGAGGGAACTGGCTCAGCAGAGGCAGAAATCCCTCTCTAGCTTAGACAAACAAATTAGAGATCTTGTAAAGTCCTCCAAAGCTAATTATGAATCAAATATAGCCTCCCCAGCTAAGGATAATTACAAGGCATTCTTTAATTACATCTGAAATCCAAAAGGGGATACCCAGCTATGTGCTAAACTGGTTGTGGATGGCACCACCCATACTCAACTGGAGGTATTAGCCAACCTGCTAGCTGACAGATTCCCCTCTAATCATCCCCCAAAGTATACATGCCACCAATCCTCACTCAGCCTATTATCTCAAGACAGCAGGTCATATTGGTGCTCTCCAAGGACAAAAAACATGGCATAAATGGGACCAGACAGAATCCCAGGCTGCCTTTTAAACAACTTAAAACATTCATAGATAAAGGAGTACTTAAAGGTGTATAAGATACACATTATGTTGATCAATTACATTACAGGGACCATGAAACAGTGGCAAACCACTTTACAACTCAATTCATGTTCTGTTCCTATATAAACTCAGCTTGTAATTGCCTGTTTTCTCTAAATATCTAATATCCGGTAAACAAATTAAGCATGTTTGTTTTTTGAATACCACTGTAATACTGATAACCTTTTGAAATTATTAATAATGCTACTGACATTTAACACAAGTATTCTAAGATAACCCTTTTTCCTTTTTTATGTTTTTGATAAGTATTCTCTTTCTGACACTCTTATCCTACTATTATCACATCCAACTATCATTTGAGTGTCAACCCCATTAAAACGTAAGCTCTCATATTTATGTTCTATATTGACAGTAAATATTGTAACATTTCTTTATTGAAGGAGGAAGCATTCTCATGGTTAGTTATGTCTTCTACAACTGTTTCTGTATTTTTAGCAATTTGACTAACTTCAGCATTACAGTCACAACCAGACCAATAATGTGCAGTGCTACCACATTTCCTACATTCCTTCATACAATTAGAATTGGAATGTTTCATTTCTGCCCATGTTCCATCCTTCTATTTTAGACAGTTTTTGTATTAAATGATCATGTGCAAAACAGAAGCAACATGTCTTAGGTTTCCTATATATTTTAGTATATTTTTTTCCCATTTGTAATAATAGCACTTTCAAAAATGCATAAATTTGCCATCAGCATAACTTATGCATAAAGATACATTCAAACCCCTAGTCCATAAATGTCTATTGTCCAAGCACCTTTTAATGCCAAAAACCTGTTTACGTTAAAAAAAATAGGAATTTCATCTTCAGTAGTATCAAAATTGTAGAGATATTTTCTTGTGTTTCAAATGCTGTACTGACCTGTGGTGTTCTTGGCTCGGTGATCAGTTTTCCTTCTGCCCGGTCTGCTTGTGGGTCAATAGCCTTTTGGTCCAACACTTATTCTTGTTTTTACCACTTGACCTTTGTTTTTACCACTTCTAGACATTTCACCCTAGTCAGCCCATCCTTTCTAGCAATTATATTTTCCCACTTTCATTGCTTCCACTTTAGTTTCACCTCTGCCCACTGAGCACCTGCAGGGAACTTACTTATTTCCTACATTAATGGCTGCCATTTTCAAACAGTAGTTTCCAGCCTTATAGATGTCCCTTGCATCCTGAGTTCTAGTGTGCATGACACATAAGTACTTCTTGGACAATATGTTTCTTTTGAATAAGCGATTGCTTTTTAATCATGCAATAACATTACTGCATTGTTCAGTCATCAGTATGTCAAATGATTAACATTTTAGAACAAGAATCAGTGTGATTGCAATTGTGATGCTCTGTACTCGAGTTTGAGCTGGCTGTAATAAGACCTGTGAATTTCAGTGTCTGAACATAGCGAGCTGAAAGGTCTATAGTGAAAAGCTGCTGTAAATACACCTGCTTTTGAGATACTAATCTATTTTGTTGACACAAAATACATTACGGTGTGTGTATTTGCCTCAAATGGCTATTGTTCACCTGCTAAAAGTATCACTCCTTCTGCATGTTTTAACAGCATGCATGCAGGTATTCCAACGAGCAGGGCGAATAATGAAAAAGTTCAGATTATTGAAATCTCTGGTCAGTTAATGTGTCCTAAAACCATAATCAGTTAATAAGATACAGGAACTATCTCATTTAAATATTAACTGGCACCAGACATAGCATAAACTTTATAAATGTGAATATTGCAGTAGTACTAACTTAAAATTGTGCACACTTAGCAAAATTGCCTGACTATTATTTTGCACTGCATTGTCAAGCTTAAAAGGTCTATTTTGCTATATTAAGCGACTGTTTGCCTTTTATCTCTTGTATTACTTCTGATTAATTATTAATGCCATACTGTTAATCCCTACTTCTTGTTTCTCCTATTTAATGGTTCCTGGCCTTGCTATACTTTCAGACCCCTTCATCTTCTATAACACTGCTTCTTTTCTATTTTACTCAAATACTATTTTGGTAATTTATACTGTGTGCATATAACTATTTTTTTTATCACCCCTGTGCTAATGACTCTGCCTTAAACATATCTTTTTTTCCAGCCTCCTTTAAAGAGTTCCATAAGGGTGCATCCAATCTGGACTGCTAATCAGGAACCCCTCACAAGCTTGTAACCAGCAAAAGAAAACAGAAAACTTAAAATTTCATCAACAAAAGGACACATTGAAAACACATTTCTCCTCAGTGTACTAGGTAAGTCAGCAAAATCTGGAATCTCCATAGTCAGTAATTGTTATGTAGTGCACACACTAACTGAGTCGCTACTGTATAGGTTCCCCCATACACTCAGAAAAAAAACATTTCCTTTCCTTTCCTCTCTCCTTTTACTAAATACTGCAGATATTACAACTCTAAGAAAACATACTGGTTTCAAATGCTGCACTGACCTGTGGTGTTCCTGGCTCAGTGATTGTTTTTCTTCTACATGGTCAGCTAGTAGGTCAACCTACTCCATTTGCCCTTGCTCCACTCGGGCTCACTCTGCTCCCCTACCCTACCCCTAATTCTCACACATCTAAGTACATGTAGAGTTCTACATCATACCCATTCTCACACCTATATACAGACAAATCAGACCCTTCTGACATCATCTTACCACCTGACCACTTCCATCCTACCTCTTTCTTCCTGAATCAATCTACTCTACCCCACACACTTCTCTTCTGTTAATACCCAGTTCCTTTCTCCCTTAAAATCTACACACCTCTTAAGTAAAATAGACTACCTCGGATATGCTACAACTACAAATTGTTACTCTAGCAATACTAGCATCAGTAGCATACAATAACTCATATCATGTCACATTAGTAGAATTAACACCACACCACACTGCCACTCCCCATATTCCTTTAAAAACTGCCTCTTTCAACTTACTCATCTCACACTCCATCTTTAATATATCAAGCACTCATTACACTACCCTCTTATCCCTACCTGTCCACCACTCTCTCAAACCTTCCATAAAATATGACTGTTACATAGCAAAAACCAATAAGACCTTAATCTATATAGAATCTAAATTACAACCCAGAGGTGATATCCATTCAAATCCAGGACCAACATCTAATCCTACCAAGTCAACCCTTCAAAGCCTTAATTGCCAGGCTTCAGTACTACAGCTCCCTAGGAATGCTGCCGACTTGTTATTACTAAACAAAAATATAATAAGCATCACTAAAAAAAATCCATGAACTACACACCAATCTATCACTATACTCACTAGGTATCATCCAACTAACTGAAACATGTCTAAAACCACACATTACTTATAATGAAATCTTAGCACCTGATTATAATATCCTACGCAGTTACAGAAAAGCTAAATAAGTAGATGGCATAGCAATATTATTAAAAAAATCAACTTAAAGTTGACAAACTGATTCTTGCTACCCCTACTTTTGACAATGTCTAAATAATTCTTTCAGGAATAATAATTAACCACTAAAATATATTAACATAATTGGATGCTACATCCCAACCAGAAACAACACATCTACACTACTGAACTTACTGAACTGGGTCTCCAATGCACTCCCACAGGAAACTGCCATCATGGGGGATGTTAACATAGATTGGCTTACTTATAATTCATATTTATTTATTTATTTATTTATTATTGATATTTGTTAACCGGGTTTGTCCAGTTGGGCTTGAGGCCCATTGTCAGTGGAGACCCGAGGAGAAAAGCTCCAACACATATACAAATTACAGAAATTCAAACTTTAGAATCAAAATTGTAACAGAAGTCTGTTATACAAGAAAGTTAAACAATAGAATATCAATGCATGCACATACATTTTTACAGTGAAACACATATATTTACATATATACAAGATGAATTTTGATCAACAGTATTGGTTTAGTATGTTTAATACGAATCCAACATAATGGAGTACTTAGATGAAAGGGAAGGGAGTAAGAGAGGTATAATGGAGGGGCACTAGGCTGAGGCTTCACAAGGGCAAGTTTTGAAGTTAATTAGATGAAGTTTGAGTTTTTCTTTAAAGTGAGATGGGTGGATGATGAAATGTATTTCTATTGGAAGTTTGTTCCAAGCTTGGGAAATTGAGTGTTTATATAGGAGTTTGACTGCAGTTTTATAGGTTGGAAGATGTACAGTAGTTGCTGGTTAGAGGTGCGGAGAGTCCAAGGTGGAGTATAGATAGAGACGAAGGAAGAGAGAGCAGGACAAGATGAAGGCTTATAAAGAATAAAGTGTAGCATCTGAAGTTGAAATAGTAGTAGAAGTTGGGGAAATTCAAGCCACTGGAGTGAGTTTAGGGCAAGGCAGTGATGTGAAATGTAAGGAGTGTTTGTGACAATCCTAGCTATCGTATGTTAGGTTTGTTGGAGTTTATTCAAGGTTGTGATTTGAATGTTAGTGAGCACTGGAGCAGTGTATAAGAGAGAGGAGGAGCAGGGCATGTGCAAGACAGAGTCTAGCATTTGTGGTGAGAAATTGTTTATTGGGAGGTACAATAAACCAAGCTTCTGGTGTGTCTTTGTTATACATTGGAGCATGAGTACATTGAATTTAAATTCATCATCAATGATGACTCCAAGGAGTTTTATGTGAGTTTCGGGTTGGATTATAGTCTTGTTAGATGATGTAATAGCAAAGGTGGATTTGTGGTGAGTGAGAGACCAGAAATAAGGAGCAAGAGTTTGGTCTTTTTGGGATTGAGGATAAGTAGATTATTGAACAGCCACTGTACTGTGGATAGAAATGCATGTTGAGTTAGAATGTGAAGTTCAGAGATACTGTCAGAGGTGGAGATGAGGGTTGAGTCGTTTGCATATTGGATGAGGGAGGATTCTTTAAAAGATATGTAGAGATCGTTGGTAAAGACGTTGAAAAGGAGGGGACCCAGGATCGACCCTTGAGGCACACCGGTAGGGACAGGTAAAAATGGAGAAGTGAAAGAAAGCCGTTTGACAGATTGCTGCCTGCAGGATAAGTAACTGGATAACCAGGTAAGGGAAGAAGAAGGATTTAGATTTGCAAGTTTAGATAGCAGTATGAGATGGGAGACTATGTCAAAGGGTTTGGAAAGGTCAAGGAAGAGACAAGATATGACTGTGTTGTTATCTAGGGCCTCAGCAATGATATGTGTGAAGGATAAGAGGGCTATGGTTGTACTACGGTCAGGACAAAAACCATGATGAGTAGGAGTGAGAAGGTTGTGCTGGAGGATGTGGTGAAGAAGCTGTGAGTGCATGCATTTTTCAAGGATCTTAGAGAGGGGAGATAGGATGGCTATGGGTCGATAGTTAGATGGGTCTGTAGAGGTTCTACCTTTATGCATGGTAAAAAAGGATTTTCATAGGGTAGGGACAGTGGATTCCTGAATTAATCTATTGATTAGGATAGATACCTGATAGGCTATGGAGTCAGCATAAAGTTTGAGGACAGTAGGAGGTAGGTTATCAGTGGTGGGGGAGTAGGGTTTAAGCTTTTGAAAAAGAGATCTAATGTAGGAAGTAGAAATTGGGCATAAAGAGAATAGATTATTACTCAGAGGGTTGGGAGGGAAAGGCAGAGAAGTAGTGTTAGAGTTGGTAGGTAGGATTGTTTGGGTGGTGTCAATAAAATGTTTATTGAGGAGAGTAGCTGTTTCTAGAGGAGATGTGGTTGGGGAAGAGCAGAGTGTTGAGAGGCAGTCAGGAGAAAGAATTTTGTTTAAAGTCAACCAAAACTTCTGAGGGTTAGATTTACTATTGATCTATGCAGAGTTATAGAAGGACCTTTTGTCATTATTTGGTTGTTTTTTTGTAAGATTCCCTCAGACGCCTATATTTATGTAGTAGAGGTAATTCCTTTGTTTTAGTCCAGGCTTTCCAAGTATGATTTCTTTTGAGCTTAAAGGACCCGGTTTCTTTGGATAGCTATGGAGCATGATTGGATTTTATTCTAATCTTCCTAGAGGGAGCAAGGGAGTTTGGGTTATTCAGGAAGATACTATTGAACATGTTGACTGCATCATAGAGAGGGATTTGTCTAAGGCTGGACCAGTCTGTATTAGAAAGAATGGAGTTGAACTGGGATATATTAAAGTTAGAGAGTTTACGACAATCCCTTTAAAAGTGGGGTTTGGAAGGTTGGCTGGTCTATCTTAAGACAGAGGTAGGAAGGAGGTCACTAAGGCTATATGGTAAGGTAGTGGGATTGTGGTAATTGTGGGGAGAGTTAGTGAGTATCCAGTCTATTATGTAGCTGGAAGAATGAGTAGGGGAATATATCAGTTGATCCAAACCATGCAGGTTGATACTGAGTTGTGGAGAGTCTGTTTTAAGTTTGGATCAATCTAGGTTGACATCTCCCAAGATGATGGTTTCATGGAGTATATTGTGGGAGAACCAGTTTAGGATATTCTCTAAGGTGGACAAATTATTGCTGGGAGGGATGTAGATGAAAGCAATATCCAATTTATTGTGAGCATTAAGGTAGCAATTAAGGATGATAAGCTCAGCTGGGTAGAAGTCAGGGATGGGTGTGGGGACAAGTTATAGGTTGAGGCTATTAGAGTAGAGGATGGCTACGCGACCCCCTTTTTTTGGATTCTGTCAGAGTGATAGATATTATAGCTTGGTGGGAGAATTTCATTATTGGTGATGTGTGGCTTAAGCCAAGTTTCAGATAAAGAGAGGATGTGATGAGTTGTATGGGCTATCCAGGTGTGGAACTCAGTGATTTAGTTAGTTAGGCTGTGAATATTAAGAAAGTATATTTTCAGGTGCTTGGGTAAGGATGAGTTTATGGAATGAGGCTGGTTGAAGGTGTTTGGAGAGGGAGGGGAAGTAGAAGGTAAGTGAGGGATATGACAATGTTGAGAGGGAGAGGGGCCAGGGTTAGGATGGATGCCCCCAGATATGAGTAAGTTATTACTAGAAAGAGAGAGTATAGTAATATATGGATGTAGTCTATGTAGCCTGGGTTTAGGTTTGCAAGTATGTAGGTGGATTTAAGTTCTAGGCAGTTTATGAAGATAGGAGGTGGAGAGGTTGAATAGGGCTGGGTAGATATTAAAGTAGGATGTTGTTGAATGAGTATCATAAGTGTAAGAGGCAGGAGAGCAGAAGAGTGGAAAGGAAAGGAGTGAGAGATAAGAGGTAAGAGCAGAGTGAAGGAGGAGGAGTGTGGTGTTAATAACTAACTATGCTAACCTTCATGGATTTATCAAATCATCAAATCTCCCACAAAATGTGACATGTTCTCTAAGAGACAGTCAATCCTCATCTGGCTACTGGTAAACAAACTAGTCTAATCCTTCCACTCTGGCTGCCTACCAGATGGCCTGAACAACCACCTACCAATCTTTATGTTAAAGCACTGTAAATGTCCGGTTAAACATATTTTATACCGGCAAATAAGACAAAAAAGAATTTAACCCCACTAACTTCATTGACACTCTAAAAACTTGCAACTGGGAACCATTCGAGCTACTCAACCTTGACGAAACAGTTAAATACTTCAATACAATCTTCTTAGACATCTTGAACACACACACTCCTTCCAGAACTATTAGAGTTAAATCCATTTTTGCACCTTGGCTTACCAAAGAAAATAGATCACTATTGAAAACTACAGATACAACCTAGGACCAATGCCACAAAACTAGAACACATGCCTAAAAACTAATATACCTAGAGGTAAGAAATTAAGCAAAGAAACTGATCACAGCAGACAGGACTAACTATTACCACAATATCCACATGAAGCACCAAATCAACTTCCAAAAGATCTGGACAGCCATTACCAACATGCTCTTCTCAGGTATATCTAGTACACCCATCCCAATCACTTCATTTCCATTATAAAATATAGCTAACTAATACAATAAGTACTTCACTGAATCCATTTTAACCCTAACTAACCCTCATAGCTCCTCTTTCTTCAATGAACCACCTAATTCACATAATAACACCTGCAGCTTCACCCTACAACCAGTCCCTATGGACAAGATTAAAAAAACTACTTAAAAATAAAGCTCACTACATTATCCAAAGACAAACTACCAGCAAAATTTCTAAGAATTTCTGCCGAAGCAATAGTCTACCAAGTAGCCACTCTAATCAACAGATCCATATCTGAAAGTCTAGTCCCAAATATCTGGAAGATTTCCCATAGTATCCCACTGCACAAGAGAGGTAGTTCAACTGAACTGTCCAACTAACAACCCATTGCTATCCTTTCCCCTCTACCCAAAATCCTTGAGAGATGTATACATATACAAATCATGGAATACCTAAATATTGATAAACTTCTGGCTAATACACAGCATGGCTTCCGTCCTTTCCACAGTACCACTTCCACACTAATGTCCCTCACCAACACAGTAAACAACCACAGAAACAATGGGAAATTCATATGTGCTATATTTCTTAACCTTTCTATGACCTTCAACATGGCATCACACAACAAACTCATTGATGGTTCTTTCTGATCTGAATCTTAGCAAATCCACTATTTCCTGGTTCCAAAGCTAGATCAGGTTGAGAAAAAGCAGTTCAATGGCAGCAGGACCTCTCCTCCCTTCTTCCAGTAACTCTAGGGGTTGTCCAAGGTTCCACCCTAGGTCCTTTACTGTTCTTCCTCTTTACTAACAACTTACTACTTCTACACTACATGCTTCAGTCATCCAATATGCAGATGACTCCACACTAATATGGCCTACTTAATCTCTTAAGGAACTCCATTCACTGTCACAATCTTATTTTCTTTCTGTTGAAAAATAACTTACTAACTTTCAACTAATTCTAAACATTAATAAAACTAAAATTGGGTTGGGAGGGTGGCCTAGTGGTTAAGGTGTTTGCCTTACAAGCACAAGGTACAGGGTTTGAATCTCACAGGGGATAATTGGCTATGCTTAAAAATGGCTTGTATGGGCAGTTAGCCTAGTACGAATCTATAAACTTCTGTGTTTGCTGTCAATATAATATAAACCACACACTCTCTTTTCTATTATCACATCTAAGAATAATACAATCATCTCTCCTGTCACTCACAATAAATGACTAGGGGTAGAGATAGACTGTAATATGAAATTTGACAGCCACGTTTCCAACACCATAAAGAAGGTTCACAAAAAGTTGGGCCTTCTATACAGAAATAAACAGTTTTTTACAACCAAAAAAACCCCACTAAGCCCACTATTGCATGTGCTCACATCATCTCAAAACTTTTCTAAGCATCACCACTGCTCATTAAGCTAAGAAAAACAGACATAGCAAAACTCGAGTCCTGTTGCAACAAAACAGCTAGGTTTGCAATAGAATCTCCATAGAGGTCACATTACTGTTTAGCCCTAAAGCAACTTCATTGCTAGAATTGCCCCATCTCCTCCTATACAACCAACTTGCTCTAGCACAACAAATTCTGTAACACCCTGATAACACCCATGCACTACAGAGGTTACTTCATCCTTATGCCAACTATAGGACTTTTTGCTCCAGTAATAAATTCCTCCTAGATGTTACTAAAGCAAATAATACTGCTGGTGAATTTCTTTTCTAAAATTCTATAGCTAAAAATGGAATGTACTACGCACAAACCTAATAACTACATCCTCCGTAATACAATTCAGAAAATGCTCAAAGCTTACTTGACGGATAAATGATTCTGTTCATGTTACAATCCTAGTTAGTCCATAACCTGAATCTTATATTCTATCCACACCTGAATCTCACTCCACTGCAAACTTAAGAGTCAGTAAATTATATAGTTTCTATTCCTTCTACCTCTCTCATCATCTCATTAAAGTAACCAACACATCTCTACCTGGCGTCAACAACAAGATTTGTATAAGTTTTATTGTTTTGATTCTTATTGTCTTTATTCTTTGACAATTGTTATGTTGAGTTGCTCTATATCTCTGACATATTAAATATTAAATACTTTCTATATGTTCTCTCATTTCTTGTATCATAATACATTTTCCATACTTACATATGTTATGCATTTGTAACTTTGTATAAATTATGTGCATCATTCAACATAATGTATATTGTCACCGTACTGTACAATGTGACGTTTACTATACGTGGTGCTTTTCTCCCTGGCCCTCCACTGAAAAAGAGTTTGCATCCAGTCGACCTTCCCGGTAATCAAATGTAAAATAAATAAATTATGTAACTGCTTTAGATTTGATCTTATTACAAACATATTCTAAAGATCGCAAACTGATTTGGCGTTAAATAATGATAAAAGGTTTTCTGATATGTGCAATGTCTTAAACACCCCCCAAAAGGTTCCATGGCAATATGAATAAATGCTCAAGCACCCACAGCACACTCTGAGTCAAACCATAATGTCATCCCATACATTGTACCTTTCTATGAGAAAACTTTCCTTAGATTATGAGGATAATTGATCTTTGCTGCAGCAATAAAGTACATGAATGTTTAGTCATCTCACTAGTACATGCTGCTGCCTCAACATATGTTTTAGTTGCAGTCTTAACATTGGCGTAGATTCCAGAAGTTATTTGCAGACACCACAGCATGCCAAATGAAGACTTCAGAGCACCAGATGTGGATGCAGTTTCAGAAGACATGCTGAAAGCAGATCGATTATGAAGCTATTCAGTGTAGTATAATTACGGATTCCTCACACTCCTGTCAGATAACAAAACACATTGTACATGCCCAACACAAATTAAATGTGACAAACTGCAAAGATGAACCCTTTTCTGAAATCCTCAGCGTATGCCATATGACCCTAAAAGGAACAGAAGCTACTACTACTACTATGGATTCTATCATATTTCATAAGAATACCATAAAAAAGGCAAAAAGAAAAAAGAAAAATGCAAGCTACAATGAATGAACTGAAACAAGCTGCAGTAATTGTGCCCTAGAAGACAGCCAGCTGGAGTCAGAGCAAGGCTGCAGTTGAAGCAACTGTCAGACCAAAAAATAATTGACAGGTACCATCCCCTTTGAAACCAAAGTGAGTCTCAGCCTGGGTGTTCTTATATCTGGGACATTTAAAAGAAACATGGAGGATGCTGTAAGCATGTCATGGACAGCTATCAGTCATAACCTGACAAAATTCCTGGCAACAATGATCAGCAAGGTGGATGACTACATAAACTTTCCATCTATCCCTGTGGAGTGGAGAACTGCAGTGCACTAGTTCTATAACATCACAGACTTCCCTCATGTACTTGGTGGAATATTTTGCACCCATTTCCCTATCACGATCCCAGTATGTCCAGATGCAGACAGATATATTAACAGAAAGGGCTGGCCACCCATGAACTGCCAGTTAGTGTGTACAGCAGATGGTAGCATAACAATCTTCATGGTACCACACCCCAAGAGTGTCTATGATGCTGCCATATGTAGGGAGAGTGGTCTGAGGGCCACATTCCACCAGGATAAAATACCTGAGGGACTTCATTTGGGTAAGTACAGGAATACAGCTAGTATGTAAGCTAAGAGTATCTCTCTCAGCAATATCCATACTGACAACATGTGTCCCCACAACAGGTGACTGTACTTATCTACTTGATAGACCCTGTACTGTGAACCATCTAACCCTGCCAAGGTGGCCTACATTATTGTACACACAACAACAAGAAATACAATAGAACTCATGTCCAGTGTACTGATAGCTAGGTTCAGATATCTGGGCACATCTAGAGGTGCACTACAATACACATGTGAAAAGGCAGCACAAATGATAATGGTGTGTGCCATGCTACATGACATGCTAACTAGAGCACATGTCAGTCTTCCAGTTGCATGTGTAGTTGAACTACCCCAGGAACCTCAGATGTCTGGAGATGACATCCCACAGGTACCAGAGGAGGAGCAGGAGGACATAGTGGGGAGAAAACACAGGCATGGGTAATGGAGTGGGTAACCACAAGACCAGGCCCAGGCAACACTGCAGCATCTGACACACACATTTGAGTCATGGCAAGCCACACAGAGAGAAGCACACAGATTAAACATTGATGTTCGTGTGCTGGCCCACTGCAATGGCACTGAAAGCATCTAATGGAAATTACCCATTAGATGTACACACTGAGCATCAGACATAACAGATAATTGTAATATATAACAGTATCAACATATACAAATCTACCACAACAGGAATCATCGACTGAATGCACAACTGACACGGGTATGCATACAAACTCAAACTGGTGATTTTATGTATGGGACACAATAAGAGACACACATCAGTGCAACAAATTCTTATCTGTCCACTATACAAAGCTGAAAACAGGTAAACAGCTCAGGATATAATGCAGAAGTGTCATTAACATCACAAGTCAAATATATCGGTCACAGCACAGTGGTGCAGTGGTAGCATTGTCGCCTCACAGCAAGAAGTTCTCCGATTCAATTCTAGGCTGGAGTGCCTTCTGTGCAGAGTCTGCATGTCCTCCCTGTGTTTGCGTGGATTTTCTCGGGTACTCCAATTTCTTTCCACATTACAAAGACATGTGTCTGAAGTGTTCCTCCCTGGGCCTCTGCTGAAAATTGGCTTTGTTCCATGTCAGATTTTCCCGGTAAACAAATGTTAAAATAGATAAATATCACAGTAAATTATGGATAAAGTAATGTAATAGATGGAGTCAACTATGTTTTGTAAAACATTTGGACTCTCGTGGCATCAGACTTGTCAACGAACACAGACAGATGACACTGTCAGTGTCCTGCACAGCAGGGGATGAGAATGACACTACTGGACAGAGTGGATCAACTGTCTGCATTACCCAAATGCATCCTAGGGTGCCCACCTTGATGGCTCACATTACAGTCTTATCTGGCCCACCAAGTATGGAAACACTTGGTAGAAGTTGCTCCCCATAGGATACTGATGGCCTAACACCAGCACGCAGAGGTGAGGGAGCATGACTGCAACTTGATTGTCTGGCAGGCCTGCAGCAGATAGACCAACAGCGGAAGTATGTGCACTTCAGAGCACAGGCATTGATACCCGATGGGCAAGATTGGTACTGCTGAGACATGGCTTTCCTCTCCCATGTGGCAATTGGTTAAGCACAGTCAGGGAATGCAGAACCCTGTTTGTACTATGGCACAGCTGTAGTACTGTAAAGGCCTGGAATTCTACGGGTCTATAGCAGAAGCTCGAACTTTCAAAAGTTTGAGTCTCATATGGTCAACACCATATGAGCGGACATTTGAAAGGTCGACTGTTTCAGTGGAGATCACTGTAGGGAATATTTCCTTTTACTTCACTGTAGTGCGATCTCAGAGTTGGTATATTTAAGTAGCGAGGGTGTGGGGAGGGTGCAGGGGGGCTGCCCCCCTGCTCAGAGCATTGAGGTAGTTTTTTTTTTGTTTTTGTTTACTTTTTATTATATGTTCAATGTTTTAACATTGCGCTCATTTGGTTTTGATCATATGAGCTTTGAAGTTTTAACACTTCGAGCATATAATATAGACCCAAATTTTACTGACTATACCACAGATAACATATTTTTATTCTGTGCAGCCAGTGAGGTCACATATTTTCATTCTGTGCAGCCAGTGATGCCATTACCTCACCATGTCTGCACTCCTGTCTTTCATGCAGCACACAGCTGGTGTGCAACATAATAAGTGGCATTTGCAAATGCACAGATGACAGATCCATGATATTGTTGGGAACCTTCATTTGCCTGCAGACGTAGGTGAACACCCTCAGACATGTGCCCCTACACACCAGCTACATGCTTACATCTACTGTGATGGGCAGTATCAATGTGTTCTGGGGAGCTGTCAACATCAGCAGCAGACTCAACATAGGTCAGCTGCTCAAAGGCCTCATCATCCTGTCCACCATCCCATGTCCCCTCATTGTCATTATAGCTGAACAACTTTATCTCAACATCTAAGGCTGCAGCCGCATCAATATGACTGTCACCGACTTGGCAGGATTGCCACTGTCCTGTGTGCCAAGGGCTATGATACCACACTGAGACACATCAGATCCTACATCATGATCATGGGATGGGCTAATGGAGGATACAGGTAGTTGATGTGCTAAAAGAAGAGAGAGATGACACAGATCAGGACAATGTGCTTACATCACATGTTGTACATCATTGATGACATATGACACATAGGAGTTACAGATAACCCTGACTTGCCACTAAGTTTTGTCTATGTATGGGCCAAAGAATCTGTATAACAAGGAGTTAAGAGTTATGTTACATGTCCAACATACATGACATATGTGATGAATACAAACATGACGCACACCTGACAACTTCTTGTGGGAGGATGATGCATGAGAAGAGGGATGAACTTCAAATATTATAGGGAAACAAAGTCAGCATTATTAATTACATCATTGCCAGTATGGACCATTTGAAAAGCATTAAAACATACAGTAGGTATTACATAGACATAACCCTTGTTTGTACACTTGATGATGATGATGATGCAGTCTGTCCTATTATTGGGTAGAAGGACACAGTATTAATTGATGGTAACAACAGCAATAACAGCAATGACATGTATGAAAGAGAAGTAACTGTATACCACTGACAGACTCCCGCTGTTGTGAGTTTGTGTGGTGTACTGTGGATCCTGCAGTGGTAAAGTAAAGATAAAGTCACCATAGTCATGTCTGCAGGCAATGGAATACTGCCAGTATGACATGTATAACAAATAACAGGGGCTGCGGATACTCATTTGATGCATCCTGTACCTGCTGGCCAGATGTCCCTGTGTAGAAAAACAATAACATAAATGTCATGCAGCACAGGTCTGCTACACATTGCTGCAACCTATGAAGCTGTTGTTGTAACATACCTGGTCTGTCCGTACTTGCACCTCCATGGCTTGGGCTCCCAGTGGATTTATCTACAGTGTACAATGTTAGGGAAATATCAGTATGTCAGTAAACAGCAGTGCTATGACATGAGGCTGAGACAATAACAGGGAGTGGTCAAAGTAACACTATACAGGGACCCTCATCTGACATTCCTTTTTGTTGTTCAGAAGTAGATGGACCTGTGAACATTAATGCAGACAGCATTACACACATTTGTTGCACTGTTCTGTCTGTACTGCAGTTGTATGGTTGTATGTCATTACTCTTGCATTGACTGTCATCACCCTGTATGGATGCTTATACATGGTTCAGTTCCAGTGTTGTAAATCCAGAATTGCAATACATGGATATGCATATGCAATGATTTAGTCTATAATCATTCATGAAAGACATACATGTTTGGCCTAGAACCCCTGCTTCTATCCCACCCCTGAATATGCATTGCCCTCCACTCACTGTATGCAGGGAGGCAAGAAATATTGTGATCTCATCGGGGGATCAATGGTGGAGCACCACTGGTGGCATCCCTTGATCTTTCATACCATGCTAACCTGTTGGTTGCACAGGGGATTATGCCAGTAAAGCATCAGCAACAGGCCTCAGGGGACCTATTGTGACCTCCAACTGCATTAATTATGTCAGTGATGTTGGATCACACTTAATTCCTCCATACTGTATCCCCTGCCTGTCCAAAGAGTCTCCATCCATGTTGTAGCAGAGCATCTATTATGATCTCATTTTCCTATGGGGAGAAATTGTCACCCCAGGTCTGTTTGCTATCAGAAAGACAGTGATATAAACATGTTCATTTTCATGTGGGGGCCCACTTATGCAGATGATTCCATTGACAGCTTATGGCACCATAAACACTATGCATTCCTGTGCAATGTAAAAATCTATGAAAAAGTCACTGTGACATATAAAAACTTACAACAGTGTCTGCATACATAGCTGTAAAACCAACAAACCTTGTGATGTCTGTAGAAGCTATTTGTGGTATTAAAACCCATTGCAGTACATATCCAGTGAGTGGAAGTCCAAACACAACAGCATCATGCCACAGGAGTCACAGTCTGCATGCATTTCACATTAAAATAATGCACACACACACGTCTACAACAGAAATGTGTGCTGCTGCAGCTGTAATGGAAATACAGCCTAAACAGACAAGTGTTCAAAAACTCCTCAGATCAATGGAGTCATTACTAAGCAGTGAATGCCCACCCCTTTAGCACAGAGTATTTGTAAATTTTCATTTGAGCAACTTATGGAAAGCATCAGAAAACCTCAGTATAGGTAAACAGGTCACAGATAGCATGGATCATTTTTGTATTGACCCAGTAGTTATAAGACTTGTTTTAAGAAACATCAATTAATAAATAACCATAACAGCAAAAGAAATACATAGTACATATAGATACTGTTGGAAACCATAGGGTTCCGTACGTATACCACAGAATGTATGGAGTCACCTGCGAGATTTATGAATCATCTATAAATCAGTCTTTATCTACTGTTCACTTTTCCTGTGTACATCTTTCGGTACAACTGCATATGGGAAATTACTGCATATCCTTGATGCAGATGTCAGCACTTGTATGCATAGAGCATACATCTCAACTGTCCACATTTTTGCAAAATCTCCAGGTTTTTGCTTCTAACTTTGGTCTGTTACTCATAAAATGTGTTCTTTTCTGACAAATCATCTGAGGATTAAAGTCAATAAATAGTGATATACATTTGAGTTTCAGACTTCATATACTCCAGAAATTGTATGGTAATACAAATCCTGTTATTCTAGCAACTTTCTAAGAGCGATATTTAAAATCTGTCTTTATTTTTGGGCCTTTGCTCCTACATTATTTTAGCCTTTGTCCAGATTTCCTGTGCTAAGAGGTGAGAGGTATGGCATACATGGTAAATCACACACCACCAGTAAGTTACAAACATTTGTCATAATGCACTCATTTTCCATAAAAAAAAAATCTAAACAGATGTATTTGAGAATGAGTAATGTTAACACTGGTGTATAATGAGCTAATATTCCCCAAATGCTAGCAGGTGCTAATTTCACTTATCAGCTACCTATGACTCATGTATAACAAAATGTAAGAGCAGCCAGTATGCATACCCCTTTTAAGTTCCTTTTGCACCATACATAATTAATGAGGTTCATTAAAATTTCAGGTTTTTTGAATCCCATTTGTGTTCATCCATGTAATTTCTAGAAATTCAGTGGATTAACTAATAACTCATTATAAGAAGAAGATGCTCCACAGAAGTACTCAATAGGTATTGATAAATGGAACCATGTGTAGCATGTGCCTGTTATCTTCCAATGATATGATAGCATGACATAACTGCCACTTTTAAATATTTATTTTGATTCCTTTATAGATTAGAACACTGATGACTGCAGAATGAGTGAGACCTCAGTGAGAAATTTTCAGATCTGACTACATTTTACATTTTTGTATAGCCATTATTGAGATGGCTACTTCCAGGAGGATTTGACATGTCTGGGTACACAGTTAGACTGAGAAGTAAACTAACCAGATGCTGCCCATCTACGCTGGAGTGGAGCATTGGATGACAGCCAGGCCAAGGAATTTTGAGATGATCGACATTTAGACCAGAATTCTGAGGGACCATCGACAAAGTACAGAAATCTACTGGACTGGATTGCTGGTTCACCACTGCTACAAAGACCTGCATCATAGGGATGTAGAGGAGCTTTGCTGCTGGGTTACTGAGTTGCAGAGACAGCTAGTGAATGCCTGCAGTAAGTGTCATAATACTACCTATACCTAAACATTCCTACTTAATTTTGAGATATAGTCGTGTCCCAAATATATCAGGTATATGGCTTTTATAATGATTAAGCTGCTGTTGTCACAATTAACTCCTCTGGATAATTAAGAAGAGGTGGTGACTGCTTTCTCTATAAGTATGGATTCTATTCCCATGTTGTTAACTTATTTACTAATGTTTATAATGTTCATAATACTAAACACCGTAGATGTACATCTGTTTTCCAAGATATAATATCATTTCACACATCCAGTATAGGCTTGTATCAAAGATCCCTTTAGTGAATACTGAGGCCACTGATGATTACATATTTAATTGTTGTTGTTGTGTCTTTCGGCTTTTTCCGGTTAGGGGTCGCCACAGCGGAACTCCGGTCCACTAATGATTGGCAGTAGATTTTTACGTACCAAGTTGCCGGCCCTGACGCACAACCTTCAACAAAGGTGCGCCCATTCACACATATCTCCACACAGAAGATGATTACATATTTAATACTTATCTTTAGTACTACAAACGTCTTACCTACTCTAGCTCTTTATGTGTAAATGGTAACTCATAAATAACTTATTTACTTCCTTAATCTTAGTAAAATGAACATTCTTATTACAGTCCTGTTTGTTTAAGCTGAGAGGAATGCTTCTCTGTCTGATTACACATATCTTTTTTATTTATGTGTTGCTACCAGTTATTTCCTTAGATTATAATGGCCAATTGCATTTATGTGTTGGATGTTTCCTTATTCATCCATTTCGATTCGTAGATAGTTCCTGGGCTTATAACCCAGGGTACCTTTATAAGACTGGCTATATCCAACTAGTACATTGAGGTCATGGCATTTATAAGTTACCCCTGTCTATAAGAGACATGGATACCAGGCCCGGTATTAATTTTGTATTCCCATCCACTCTTCTAAGTTGTGCTTAAACTGAGTAATCAATGAACTCAGCTTCACATGGATGGGAAGCCTGTTCCATATGAGAGGCAGTCTCTGGAAAACATCTTTCTCTCCAGCATGTTGTGTTTAAGTCATAAACAAAATTTAGGTCCCTAGACCTTGTATTTCTTGTAGTCTTTGACTTATAAATATGCAAGAGATTTATAAGTCTGAGGTTTGTGGATGCCTTATAATTCAGTCATAGATCACCCTCATTATCCTCAGGACTACAAATACAAACATGCATAACTTGCTTGTTAGGCTGATGTGTGTACTGATTCATTGCTTGGCCTGTAATGAAAAAGGCCAGCATGCTTATATTTTGGTGTGCTGTGGATTCAACTCCACATAGAGGAAACATACCATTATATTGATGTGTTTGTGTATTTTAAACATGCTTATTGATATTAATGTCTATTTTGGGCATTCTTATGTATACCTCAGTTATTCATCAAATTTCTGTTAATATCTTTGTAGTCCATAGTTTTCTGTTAACAGGGTTACAGGGTTATGCGTAAAGCTTTCAACAGACTATTATATGTGTGACAAAAAATTATTTTGGAATATCTTATCATTGGAAAACGTGTTGTCAAGTGTGGTTTTGTCATTCTTATTAAATTCACTTTGAAAACCACCTCATCCTTATCTTTTGAGGGACTCAGGTGGTCAGACTTACTGTTGAAATGCAGAACAGGGAGATACAGTGATGTATTCATTTGGTTTGTGATGTGCAGTTTGCCAAGGAATATATGTAAATGTAGCCCTTCCACATACTTTACTGTGGCCCTATGTCTCTGTTAACAGAAGCTATGCGATACATGACACTGTCCCACTGTCTGAGGGATGAAGGATTTCACATGCTGTTGCTGGTTTTGACCACTGTACTGACATGAATATTTACGTAAATGGTCACCACATTGTCGTTTTTGAAAATGATCCATATTAGTAACCATCCCTGTACATTCATAATCTCAAATCTTTCACAACATTCAGAACACATGCTCTCAGGCAAGATGAATTAGCTAGGCAGGAAGATGGTAGGATTAGAGTGTGAATGTAGATTAAAGTTGCAGGTTTGAATTTCAGTTCCTCTAAACTCTGTTCAAAAATGTAATTGCCTATGTGTGTAACATTGAAAAATGTATATGATGATTTTGTGATGTTATTCAAATGTAAAGTTTTCAGAACCTCATCTGGGCAATGTATATCCCTGTTATTTAAGGAATACATCATTCATAGCTGTTCTTTTCTTTTTAAAGGTGACAAGGACAGGACCCAAAATCATACTGTCTGCATCGAGTGGATGCACAGGACTGAGGAGCAGCTGAGGGAGAGAGATACGCTGCTTAAATTTTCTGTTTTATTAAATAAAATGTATCTGAACTTGTTACAGGTCCATGCTTTTTTACAATATCATGTATATTGCTCAGAATGACAGAATACCCATCATGCATCAGTAAGGTAAGTACAATAATCACACTACACCTGTGCTTATAAGTTTGATTGAAATACAAATATGTTCAATTACTATTTTTCAGCAAGCCATGTTTTCTGAAGATAGTTTTTGAAATGTAGGCCACTACCTAAATGACAGTTGGTTTAGTGTAACTGTCAAACATATTTTGAGGTGGATGTTTTACATACGAGTCTCTAGTGCTTTGACTGCTGCTTATCATTCATGTGTTGGCATACTTGTAAATGTGGATGTGGTTCCCAGATACTGATCTGTTGTGCATAGCCTGTCTATTGACATAAGAAATGGGTGTCTGCTGTGGCAGTGTTTACATTGTTGTTGGCAGACTGTGTGGCATGCCTTCAGTCCAACATAGGTATTGCATCTGGTTCCCTACTGACTTGTTGACAGCTTAGGTTGTTGAATGTGCATTCATTGACACCTAAGCGCTGAATGCTTAATATAGCGAATGGCCACATCATCGAATTCTTTCCTTAGGAAAAAATTCATGTGACCGTTCTCGGGGATTTGCCATTTCCCCAATGTAGAGTGTTCTCGGAGTTGGCATATTTAGTTAGGGGAGTGTGGGGGCACAGCCTCCTCCCACTATGTTTGGATGTGTTTCTTTATTTTGTTTAGGGATGGCCAAGTGAATTATTTCCCTAGGAAAAAATTTGATGATTTGGCCGTTCACTCTTTTTTGCTTTCGATGCTTAGGTGTTGATGATTTTGTATTCGACAACCTAAGCTGTCGAAGTTATGATATAGATGCTTGCCTCTCCCTAAAACACCTTAGGTGTTTTTGTTACAACATACTTGTATTCTGTGTTTGTGGATACTTGTGCAGATAGGTATTGCTTTGCAACATTTCATAATCAGCAAGTATCATCAGGATGTTTGCATTTTGCAGGCAACTGAGTGCTAATAAATGTAGGCTGGTCATGCATACAGTTGTAGACAGACAACACAGTTTGAACAACATATGTTAGATTCTCATGTGTCACAGGCTGTGACTATGTTTATGATTGAACATTATTACTATTTGTTACTGTTATATTCCTTATATTGATGTGGGCTCAGCCAATCAGATGTTTGTCACATGACTTACCTAGTCTCCCCAATATTGTCATCTCCCTTTCTCTTCATTTTTAACAGTTCTACTAGGTGACTGTTCCGATGACTCATTGCCTGCAGAGACTACAATTTGCATTCACACACACAAATAACTGCTTAGGAAAAAGGATGAAAATACTGATATCCTGTCAGACATTCAGCTGGGAAGTTTACTGAGGCAGACACCATTATTAAGCACTGCAGGTCCCGATAATAATGTTAGCTTGTCATTCACATGCTGTTATTTTGTCAAATTTTGGGTATGATAATGTTGCATGAGACAGTGTTGAACATTCTTTCATTCAAATGCCAGGATATGTTACATGTGCTTAAATTGTGCATGCTTGCCATGCTTAATGCTGACCAATAAACAAATGTTCAGGTCATGTCAAGATTTCCACTGGTAAGCTATGTTATGCATGCCATTGCATGGCCTTGATTGGACTGCTCAAAGTGTGTGATGGAAACATTTTCCCTGACATGTTCTTTTATTTGACATGACCATAGGTATAGAAAAGTGACATAGGGAAGGTATTGTATGGATGAAAAGCCATTCGCTAGCAGCAATTCTGTTTAAAATTGTACTACTTGCTAATGTTTGCATCATTTCAACTTGAAATGCATTTTAGATATGAAGTGCAATGTATGCTACTACACCTTCAGTCTCATATTTGTAGATGCTGAACTCACACGTGGATCAGATGTTAGATTGCAAATGTGCACATCTGTTTTATTTTAAAGTCAGCTGAGACCTTCATGGGAATCTGTAGTGTGACAAACATTTACTTTTCATTGTTATGGTTTTGACTACTGACATACATCTCACATGGTGGTACACTGAACTATGGTCATAACTTATTTTAAAATTTCCTGAGGACTGTTTTCTGCATGTTCATAGTATCACAGTGGTTATGTTATGCAGACAGATAGTATCAGGTATGCATAAATAATTTCAGTCGTGTTGTGATTCATCTTGACAGAGCACGGAACCCATGGATGATCACCAATCAGATGTAGATGGCAAGTACATGCATGGCCCCTGCTGGAGTCCTCAGATGACGATGACCATCACAATGATGAGGATGATGATGAGGAAACTGGACCCACTCCTGCATGTGACATCATCCCCACTACACCTAGGAGGAGATGATGCCAGGAACAACATAGATGTGATTATCAGGAGCAGATCCAGCACATTGTGACCAATGTGTTTCAAATATAGATGAGGGCCATGATGGGGAAATGTTTCCAGGACATGGCATGTGCTATGCATGACTCAACCAAATAAACTCACAAACAAAATAAAAACTACTAAAACAAACAAAAGAAAAAAATAAATCACGGCTTAAAAAATAACTATTTAATGGGATAGTTAGCAGTTTCATTCATAAGGTATCAGCGAACTTCTTCAGACATCCTATTCATTCTACACCCATTCTTAAATACACAACCCTAATCATATGACTACTCAATGATCAGCAATTCCCATATTATTTTCATTTTTAAAAATGCTATACTTATATAAACAATTTTATAATTTTAATTAAACAATATACAACTGCCACCTTTAAAGCAAAGTATTCATAATTTAAAACCCCATCCTCAAATTCACATTCAATTACTGTATACAAAAAATATATATTTAAAACATTGCATACATCTTTTTTACTTTTATTAAAAAATAGATGTGAATGTTTTACCAATAGGAGGTCCCCCCTCATCTTAACAAACTCTTCAATTTGAGTTGACAAGCTATAGAACATTATTCTTTCAATCCTGGGTAGCAATAAGCATTAGCTGCAATTTGCCACATTAATTCTTGTCTTTCAAGTTTTAAACCCAAGGGGCCCCCTCTCAGTCCTGCTACAACTTTCTCAATAACCCTAAATTTAAAAGTGTGACCTGGATTGAACTGTACATGTTTTGCTAAAGCATTACTTCTGAGCTTCTGAGCTGGGAATTTCTGGTTAAAGGTTTATAGTGCCTGAATATTTGGACTGTATCTTACTGAAATTAGTACACCTTGTTTGCTCTAGCATAGACTAGATCCAGGCCTGCTGAATCTAGCTTTGTTTATATGCTTGTTGTTTGTTTGCTTGTTATTTCCCTGGAAGCTAATTCCACCTAATACGTGGCTTCTCAGTGCTTCTGTGGATCACTAGTGATATCTGCATTGCTTACTGTACTAGTTCCTTGTTTCACTTGAAAGAAAGTTACTGTTTGTCGTTTTTGCATTTAGTTACTTGTAACACATTGCACTCAAGTTACCTGGCACTTGCTCACTAAAGCAATTATATAAGTCAGCACTAAAAATTAAAAGCACTACACCTTCACTCCCCACTGGCCCTTGTTTTCAATTATTAAGGAATTCCCAATATTATTCTAGCGTGTCCAAAGGTCAGTTGTCAAGCTCCTCTCTGGTCCAGCTGGTGAATCTGGGAATCTTGAGGCAATGTTATAACTGCCTCATGTACACAGACAACCCTCTCCTCCTCCCACATAACACAAATACTTGTGAGAGATGCAGCTATTTAGCCAAACTGGAGGCTGAGCTCTCTCAACTCAGGACTGGCAAGACCAGACAGGAGGAGAAGGCAACTACACACACAACAAAACCAGCCTCACATAATGCTACCACACCACTGAATCAAACACATAAACACACAAAGACATACTCGGAGGCTCTGAGTAAAAATTTACCTAAACAGCAGAGGCCTCCAAAGCAGACACCCAAACAACTGCTACCTCAAGACATCCCACAAGCAACACATAAACCACAAAAGCAGTGTGCAAAGCAGTCACAGCCCTTAAGGCCAAATACAACACCAAACATACTTGTCATAGGTGACTCCATAGTCAGACACACTGACATCCCACTCACCAGGCTGAACAAGGAGAGGGTCACAGTAAGCTGCCTATCGGGTGCTAGAATCTGCCACATAACACAAGCACTCGGGTCACTCCACGGCAAGTACAAATATGATACAGTCATTGTCTATGCTGGTGTGAACGACCTGAGAAGTACCTCCCTGGACTACATGAAAAGAGACATAGAGGAGCTCTCTGATTATGTAGCCCAGGCAGGTATGACCCTGACCCTGAGCAGTATCCTTCCTTCACCAAGAATGATGCCACAATATAGAGACAAGATGATCAGCTTTAACAATTGGCTTAATGTCTGGTGTCATTCAAAGGGGATCCAGTGTCTGTCTGCCTGGGATGACATGCTTGACAAGCCACGCTGCTTCGCAAGGGACAGCTTGCACCCGTCACCCCTGGGATTCCGGATATTGGCTAAGGTTCTTGCCACCCCCATAGTGCCTTTTTTAGGCAAGGCTCAAATTCTAAACCTACCACCCTAGAAAACAAAAATGGAAGAAACTGAGGGTAATGCTGCTCAATGCCAGAAGTCTAAATCTCAAAATGCACACACTCGAGGCCCTTCTCAGTATGGAGAACATCGATGTCTGTGCTGTAACTGAAACCTGGTTCAAGGCTCCTGAGAGCACCCCGGCACTATTAGGTTTTACCTCATATCATGCGTCCGCCCCAAAACCCGGACCACACCACAAAAGGAGGGTGTATCCATATTCATAAAGGATACCCACACCTCCAGGTTGGTGGCAACGCACGCAGCTTCGGAAACCATCCAGGTGCAACTAACCATAGGCAAAACTGCTCTACAAATTGTAGCATGCTACAGGCCACCCTCTCAAACTCAGGAACCCCACACAGCCTTCCTGAAGACACTGGAGGGTATAAATGTATCTCCAAACACCATCATATTGGGTGACTTCAACTACCGAATATAGACTGGGAACATTACTCAAGCCCTAACTTTCTAGCCCAACGGTTCCTGGAGTTCATAAATTCAAATGCCATGGAACAGCTAGTCACTGTTCCCACGAGAGGAGAAAATATACTAGATCTCATCACAAACATGGGGACAAAATGCTCCACACCGGAAGTATATCCCTCATTGGTGAGATCTGATCATAAACTAATCTCACTGGAAATCCACATCCCGCCCCCACCCCAAACAAAAAAGACCACAGTGAAGAACTTCTCTAAAGCAAACTTCACACTACTCAAGACTGGTGTGGTATCCTTCAAGGCCCCTAAGCCAGTGGAAACCACAACCCAAGCTGTGGAAGCCCTTACAAATGCCTTCTATGAACACCTCCAAGACTGCATGGATCAGGCAATCCCAAATAAAACCAAGACTCTTTCCACAAAGGGCAAACGTCCAGTCTGGCGGACCCCAGCCATTAACAAACTTTACAATAAGAGGAGAAAGCTATTACATGATAGAACAAAATCCATAAAAGGGAAGTCACCCCTGATCATTATTAGTAAAAAAATACGAGCACTCATAAAATCAACTAAGGCCAATTTTGAGAGAAAATTGCCATGGATTCAAAGGACAATCATAAGGCCTTTTTCAGCTATGTTAGGAACCTGGGTGGAAACTCCCAGATATGCTCAGAATTAGTCCAAAATGATACAAAAATCACTGAACCCACAGACATTGCCAACATACTGGCAGACAGGTTCAGTGCAAACTTCACCCCTCTCCCCTAAAGGAGAGATAACTATCCCAGCGGAGTGTAGCCTCCCAGACATCTCAAATGCGCAGGTGAAAGCTGCTCTCTCTAAAGCTAAAAACACAGCATCAATGGGACTGGATGGTGATCCTGGCTGTGTGCTACATGAGCTAAATGAGGAATTAAACCGCACATAAGGCAGCTGTTTAATCTCAGCCTTACCACAGGATACGTGCCCAAGGAGTGGCGACGGCAACTGTGGTCCCACTCCACAAAGGCGGTGCCTCACGGACCCTGGAAATTACCGCCCCATAAGCTTAACAAGTCTAGTCTGCAAAGCTATGGAGAGGATCATAATGAAGCTCATAAACAAAGATATAGGGGACTTGCAGACATTGGACCCGACCCAGTTTGGCTTCGTCAAGGGAAGATCATGCCTTTTGAACTTGGTCGACTTCTTCGAAACAGTCACCAAGGCCATTGATGAGGGAAAGGCAGTCCATACAGCCTACCTTGACCTTGCAAGGCTTTCAACACAATACCCCACTCGGGTATTGTAGAAAAACTTACCAGCTTAAATGTAAACCCATATGTCACAAGATGGGTTGCAAACTGGCTTAAGGACAGAACCCACAGGGTTAGAGTTGCTGGCGCTATGTCAGACTCCAAGCTGGTCACAAGTGGTGTCCCACAGGGCTCCGTCCTTGGCCCCCTATTGTTCGGCATCTACTTCTCAGAAGTACAGGCCAACATGGGAGGACTTTGGCTGACAAAGTTTGCAGACAACTGCAAACTGGGCGCCATAGTGGAAAGTACATCGGGCATGGATATCCTTCAGAAGGGACTCACGGAAACAGATAGCTGGTGCCAGAGCCATGGCCTGAAGTTAAACGCCAAAAAATGTATAGTCATACCCTTCGGGAAAAACAAGGTAACCCCAAGCTACCATATAGGTGGCAATCCACTAAGCATAGAAGAGGTTATCAGGGACCTGGGGACCCAGGTTGACAGGGGCCTTTCTTTTGACAATCACGTTGCTAAAGTGGTTAGAAAGACCTTCTACATTGCCCACCTGATCATGAAGGGATTCACATCCAGATCTAGTGAGGTCATTGTTCCCCTGTACTCTTCACTTATCAGACCAATGATGGAGTACAATGCCCCATTCGGGATGTATCTCACCCGACATCTGCAGCAATTGGAGAGACCCCAAAAGTTCCTCACCAAAAGGATAAAGGGACTCCAAAATCTGTCATATGCTGCCAGATTGAAGAAACTCCAGCTCTATTCAGTCGCATACCATCTGCTCAGAGGTGACATGTGCCTGACATACAAGGCCATGTCCAACCCGGAATTAATGGACATGCTCCACCTCAAAAAATCCAAATCCACCAAAACCACTAGACCAAGTGACTTAAACCTTAGAACGGATATAAATAGGACGTGCTGGAGGGATAGATTTATCACTCAGAGACTCCCTATGCTGTGGAATAAAATCCCGGTCCATGTGAGGCAGAGCACCTCACTGGCTCTGTTCAAGAGAAATCTTGACCTGTGGATGGGAGATCGTAGGTTTACCCCGGGAATCATCTCTGTGTCACTGCTGGACAGAGGCGCAACAAACTAATGGGCACAGTATTTTTTCATATAAGGGGTGGCGTAAGCCACAAAAATTTGGGCTAGGCTTATAAATGCCTTAGGGCAGATAGCCTAGTATAAACCTATGAACCTATGAACCTATTACCTTCCTTCATCTTATTAATACTATACATATGTTCGTAGATTCTTTCCCTCAACTTCCATTCAGTTTTTCCTATATAGAAACAATCACATCCCTGGCAATTTGCCAAATATACCACACCTCCGGTATTACAATCATATTTATTTTGTGAGACATGCTTCCTATTTCTTATCACAAAGTTCTGTCCAATATTAATCATTTTATAATGGAGGCATGATTCGCATTTAAACAACCCTGGACATATAACCTTTCTCCTTTTTTCTTTCTTCAGGATAGTCCTTAAATTAGCCCCCTTCCTATATATGATCCTGGAGGATTATTAACTTTTTCTCTCAAATTACTTTCATCCATCAGAACTCCCCAGTTCTTTACTAAAATATTCTTTAATGTGTTAGAATCAAAAAGAATTGTAGATACTCCACCAAAGGCTGCCTGCTCACAAAAATTCCAAAGGAAAGAAGAAAAAAAGCAGGTTCTGGCCACCACGTTGAGCAGCTTCAAAACTTTTATTTAAAACACAATTAAAAACACAGGAATGAGTGCTTTCAGGACCGAGCCCTTCTTCAGATACAAAACTCAAATGAAACTGGAGTTTTTATATAGCTCTTCTGTTAATATTTCAGTACCACTCCCTCCTTTTCTTTAGTGCAGGTCTTAAAGGTATAATCCCATTTAAATGACGTATAATTTTCAAACTTAGAAATGTGCTGGGGAAGTGCATTATGTTCATGTTTTAATCTTTCAGAGGACAAATGGTTCAAAATTATATTTTTCAGCATGCAGTTAGCTTTTTCCTACAAAGAATGAGCTGCGGTCCTGCAAATAGCCAGGTAAACAACATTCTTTGTTCTACAATTTGCATACAAATCAAAACAATATTGTTTTCCTGATACAGGGTGTACATAGAATTCTGTCTCCACAATGTACTCAACAAGCTTTGCAATTTCTGCACTTTCATGTACCTGCATGTTGTATAACATTGTTCCTACTTTTTTCGGTCTTCCCTTCATGACATAATAAATCCTTCAGAGTTTTATTTCTTCTGAAGCCAAAAACTGTTTTTTCTCCCACTACCTTGGCTATCTTTTCATCTGTCAGCAAAACCAGTGCAGAAATTGCAAAGCATGTGAGTACATTGTGGAGACAGAATCCTAGGTACACCCTGCATCTGGAAAATAATATTGTTTTGATTTGTATGCACATTGTAGAACAAAGAATGTTGTTTGCCTGGCTGTTTGTCAGGACTGCAGCTCATTCTATGTAGGAAAAACTAACTGCATGCTGAAAAATAGAATTTTGAACCATTTGTCCTCTGTAAAATTAAAACATGCACATAATGCACTTTTCCAGCACATTTCTAAGTATGAAAATCATAAGTTTAAGTTTATGGTTATACAATGTGTAAATAAAAACAAAAAGGGAAGTGATTTGATCAATGAGACAAAGAGGAATGAAACTAAATGGATTACTGAACTAGCAGCATATAAAACCCCAGGTTTAAATGGGGTTATACCTTTAAGACTTGCACTAAAAAAAATAAAAAAGGAGGGTGCGGTACTGAAATGTTAACAGAAGACCTATATAAAAACTGCAGTTTCATTTGAATTTTGTATCTGAAGAAGGGCTTGGTCCCAAAAGTGCTCATTTCTGTGTTTTCAATTGTGTTTTAAATAAAAGTTTTGAAGCTGCTCAGCATGGTGGCCAGAACCAGCTTTTTTCTTCTTTCCTTTGGAAAGTGTTAGAATCCAGAGTATAATTTGTAATAAAGCTCAAATCAAAATTGGGTTTCATATTCCCTTCCTTCTGTTCTATCTGGCAAACATTGGATCTAGGCCATAGATCATACCCTTTGTTTAAAATAGGCTGAAAATAGCCATCTCGCCTCTTTTTCTGAACCTCATCAATTAACCCATCGATTAACCATAATGGATATCCTTGTTTCAAAAACATTCTCTTTAAATTAATACATTCAGCCAAGAAATCAGTTTCTAGGGTCACCATCCTAGCCGCCCTTACTAGTTGTCCCTTTACTATGGAACATTTCTGATGGAAAAGATGTCCACTAGTAAAATGAAGGAAGGAATTAGAATAAGTGTTTTTTCCATAGATCTTGGCCATACATGCTCTATTTTCTTTATCTTTAATCAATTCTACATCCAAATAATCATTTTTTTCAGTATTAAAAGTAAATGAAAAATTCTAAAAAGTAGTACTGTTGTTCATATATTGCACTAATTCTCTGACTGAATCAAAATCACCTTTTAAAATGATGAATATATTATCCAAAAAAATAGGCATAAAAAGATATTTTCTCTTGTATATGATCAATTTAAAAAAAAAAGTGTTTCTCCTAGTATGCCATTACTAAATTGGAGAAACTAGCTCAGCAGGGTGAGCCCATAGCCACCCCTTCTTATTGTAAGTAAATGGACTGTTCATACATAAAATAATTGTTACTTAATATAATCCCCAATAAATCCTCAATCAATCTAATGCCAGTGGATGGGGCTCCCTTTTCCATTAGGAAATCAACAACCCATTCCAGTTTCAAATTATGCGGGATCACAGTATATAAATTCTTAACGTCCACTGTTAGAAAATTACAATAGTTATGAAAAGCTTGATCATTAATTACTTCTAATAATGACCAAGAATCCCTAGAAATTTGGGATTCTTTCCCAACAAATTTCTTAAGTATATTATCCGCCACATTTGCACACAAATACATAAAAAGAATCTCTTCCATCTACAATAGGCTGTAGTGGTGGTTCCAACATTTTTTTGTGGACCTTAGAGATACCAAAAATTACCAGAATAATGGGTGCTGGTATTGTTAAATAATTAAACAGATCTATATTAATCTGTCCATTAATAAATAAGTCATTAAGATAAATTCTGATATTTCAGTAGGCCCCATTCATTTCATACCTTGACACTAGCCTATATTTATCAGAATTTAAAACAGACAACATCCTATTCTTATAATTCTCGTGGTCATAAAGACTAACCCTCCACCTTTATCGGGTTTCATTACCCAAATATTCATCTCCCTTAAGGTGTTCAATGCATCTTTCTCCATTTTTGTCATATTTTCATTTAAATTTTCCTTCCCAAGAGGTAATCTGTTTTCCAGACAGTCTCTAAAATCTAATTCACAAATATATTCAAACAGAGATAGAACAGGTTGCAATGCTAGATTATAGGTACTTGAAATTGTATATTGATTTATCTGACCTACACTATTATTAAACAAGACTGATAAGTGTAAAATTTGAAGGCAATGTTACATTTTAAAAATGACAGTACAGTCAAAAGAACAGATCCCATGCAAAAAAAGAGTGCATCATAAATAGTAAGTGTCATTAAAGCCACAGGTTCAACTTCTATGTTATACTTATATAAAAAGGATAGACACATAGAAAAGTAGAGTTCCAGAATTAGATCAGTTTAACTCTAGTAATAAATGTGTATACTATGTGAAGAAATTTGACATACTTGTATAAAGGACAGACAAGCAAACTTCCAGAATCAGATCAGTTTAATTCTAGTAATAAATGCGTCCACATAAATGGTTCAGGATTGTATATATTTCATGCAGAAAATGCAGTTTTTCAGATTACAGGACAACTCAATGAGCTGGATTAAAGACAGTACTGTATGCCATAAAACAATATGGTAAAGCTCAATTTAATATTCTTAATGACAGTTTATGCAGTTACATTTCTTACTGTTTATCCAAGAAAATTGTAGACGGTAATGATAAATCCTTGTAGCATTCAGTAGTACTAAAAAAAAACTAGGAGCCATAATCGAAACTCCTAACGATGTGGACATCCTACAAAAGGGCCTCACTGAGACAGATGCCTAGTGCCAAAGCCATGGCCTCAAGCTCAATGCCAAAAAGTGCATTGTCATCCCCTTTGGTAAAAACTCTGTACCCATGAACTACAACATCGGTGGTAGTATACTTAACACTGAAAGTGTGATAAAAGACCTTGGGACACAGGTGGACAGTAGTCTCTCCTTTGATAATCACATCGCCACAGTAGTCAGAAAATACTTCTACATGGCACACCTCATCACAAAAGGTTTCTCATCCAGAAAAAAAGAGGTCACTGTTCCCCTCTACTCATCACTCATTAGACCCATTATAGAGTGCAACGCCGCTTTTGGTATGTACCTCACAAGACATCTACAACAACTGGAAAGGCCGCAGAAATACCTCACAAAGAGGATTACCAGCCTCAAACAGATGCCCTATGCAGACCAAATAAAAAAACTCCAGCTTTACTCCATCGCATATCGTCTACTCAGAGGTGATCTCTGCCTAACATACAAAGCTATGTCAAACCCAGAGCTGTTGGCCATGCTCCACTTAAAGAAATCCCAATTCCTCCGAGCTACATGCTCTAGGGACCTAAACCTTGTCACCACAATAAACAGAACATGCCGGAGGGATAGATTCCTGTCCCAGAGACTTCCCATACTCTAAAATAAACTACCTATCTATATCAAACAAAGCTCCTCATTAGCACTCTTCAAGAAAAATCTTGATGATTGGATGGGAAATAGGAATATCACCCCAGGGATCACCTCTGTGGCTCTGCTCAACAGTGGCACAGGAAAATAATTTTCTTGGGTGGCAAAAGCAAGGGTACCTTTTTGGCTGGGTTTGTATAGGCCCCAGGGCTGATAGCCTAGTACCTGCCTATGAACGTATGAACCCATGAAATGGCTATATTAAGACAGTGAGTGGAGTTTCACACACAGAACAGTATGGTAGGACCTGAGGGTCATGAAAGTAAACATAGAAAGTTCAGCAGCTAAGATTAATTTTATAGAGGTGCAGCAATGCAAAAATGTTAAAATATTAATAGAGTGTTAGATTTGACTTTAGATTCATTTGAGGTTATGACAGGAAAAACAATGCCACTGAGGTCTCCATTTGATTTAATAATAAAGTTACAGCCTTTCCATTTCACTTTAGCATATTATCAGTTCAGTTGCAAACTTGCACGGATGCATTTATTTGTAAAATCAGTTTAGTTCACTGTAGTACATTATCAGTTTGCTTACAGAGCATTAGCAGCATATGTTTATTTTATGCAGAAAAATACAAGCAATGGTGTCAGTTTATAATTGTCAAAGCTTCAAATGTTATTTTAAATAATTTCCAGTTTGACTTTTCAGCTCGATTTTAAATGCAGAAGTCACCCAGCCTTGCTCAAGAGATGGAAAAGGGGAGTTTGAAAGGCCTGGACACAGAAAAAGACACTTGAAATCAGCCTCAAATACCTCAGCAGTGACTGGGGCAATGCAAAGTAAGCCCTAAACCTGTTAAGAGCTCTGGTGCACAAGTCAAACAAAATAACTGTGTACAACAGATGTGCATTTATGTAAATTAGAGTTAAGGCAATTATATAAATGTTCTCATATTTTGAAACAATTGTATAACAGTACTAGTTTTCAGTTTATGTTTTTATCTATATTCAGACAATACTGACAGAAAAAAAGTGCTAATAGTTTAGTTTCCAGACTTTAACATTTACCAGTTTTCAGTTATGCTTTTATCTGTGTTTAGGTAACACTGGCAAAAGATATTCCTTTAGTATTACTTTAGTTAGTTTCCAGAATATAACATTTATATATAACTATTTTAAATGTTCAGTATAAATATGTATCAATTTATTGTAAATTTCAGTCAAGGTTCAGAATGTAGCAGGTAATAAACAGCCACTGGGAACGAACCAAATGAACGGTGAGGCAAACAATCAGACAAACGGCTTTAATAACAAATGACTTAACGCTTTCACCAGAACAATACTGGCTTCTTCAGAGTCATTTAAGCAGTGAACAAAAAACATCTTTATAGTGCCCAACCCCACAATGATAGGTGCAGTTAAAAATACATCAACCAATAAAATTCCTTTCCAATACATAAATAAATGTGATGATTCAGCTTGGCCATGCACTTTAAAAACACTTTTTCCACCTTAAATTAATAATGTATAAACATATAAATTAATAATTATACTATTGTAATAAACACCAAGTACAAATATTAAATATTCAAAAATGTAAAAAATATAAATATATAAATGTAAACAATTAACATAAAAAAGACACTAAATATGGTTAGATTTAAACTTTAAAATAGGCATCAAAGATACACAATCATTAAGACCAGGAAATTTCAAGGCATTTAACCTAAGTTGCCATTCACTTTCTAACATACCCACTTTATTAACCAAATCAATTCCTTTCTCAAAATTAATGACACGATCCACCACAAAAAACACAAACTTTTTAAAATTAGAACATGTGGTGGTGTGTAAATAAAGTGCATTGTGTGTGTCCTTTTTCCTAATGGATCTGACATGTTCAGATATCCTATCCCTAAGTCTACGAATAGTCTTGCCAACATAAAATGCCTCACATGCAGTGCAAGAGGCAACATAGACCAGGTTCTTGGTGTTACAATTGCATACCCCAGGACATGCAATAGTGTATCTAAAGTCAAAAACACATACGTAAGATCCTTCACTAATAAACCTACACCACTTACAGGCCCCACATTTTCTAATAATTGATTTCTTGTGGGGTCTAACTTCCCTTTCTAAAATTGATTTTAAATTTTCACCTCTACTAAATACAATCAATGGTTCTTGACCTAAAATTGCTTTGTTTTGATCACCCAAACAGCATTTCCATAAACTTCTCAAACTTGCACTTAATTTATAAGATCTATTGTTGTACTTTAATACAAAAAATGCTCCAGTTCTGTTGTTGACAGTCTGCACTAATGAAGCATTGTTTTTCAAGATAGGAATGTACTGTGTACCCCTTTTTTTATCACTTCTTTCTTAATTTTAAGAAGTAAATTAAGGGGATACCCCTGCTCCAAAAACATTCCAATTAACTTGAAAATTTCCTCCTTATGTTTTTGCATGATGCATTATTTCAAGGTGTTATTAATGAAGTGGAGTTTAATTATCTTACAGCAATGTTTCCTACTTTACCTACTATCTTTGGCATCCCTAAAGTCCATAAGGGTACTGATAATTTGCTTTTTAGACCAATTGTTGCTGCTGGAGGTTCTAAGACAGAACCCCTTGCGTCATTTATTGATACTTGGTCTAAGTCAGCAGTTGGTGAAGCTACACACATTTTGAAGGATTAGTGGCATTGCCTTGAGAGACTTAGGGATGTCAAAGTTAACAATTGTGGTTTTGGTTTTTTAACCATTGATGTAGTCAGCCTTTTCTCTGTTATCCCACACCAGCTAGGTTTGGATATGTTTTATGAAAGTCTTTCTACTAGTATTACTGTAGATAAAAACAAAATTAATTTACTTCACGATCTCATGGAATTAGTTTTAAAAAATAATTTTATTTTATTTGAAGGTGAAGGTAATCAGCAGCTTACTGGTGTGGCAATGGGAGCGAGGTGTGCCCCGGTTTTCTCCAATTTGGTATTGTTGACGTAGGAAAAGCTTCACGTTTTTTCCTCTAAATATTATGACAACATTATTTTATATAACAGATTTTTGGATGATTTGTTGATTTTATGGAAGGGTGGCGAAGAAACAGTGGTTGAATTTGTTGAATATTTAAACAGCACCACGGAATTTTTTAAATTTACATACACTTGGAATGATGAAGTGATTAACTTTCTGGATCTGACCATAAGTAAAACCAATGATGGTTTCTCTAGTAATATATTTAGAAAGGAGACATACTCCAATTCCTTGCTGCATTTTGGAAGTTGTCACCCTTGGCACCAGAGAAAAGGTATTGTGAAGGGGCAAATAGTCAGGATTTCCAGATTAGTTAGCAATGATGAAATTTTTAAGGAGTAAATTTTCAAGTTAATTGGAATGTTTTTGGAGCGGGGGTATCCCCTTAATTTACTTCTTAAAATTAAGAAAGAAGTGATAAAAAAAGGGGTACACAGTACATTCCTATCTTGAAAAACAATGCTTCATTAGTGCAGACTGTCAACAAAAGAACTGGAGCATTTTTGTATTAAAGTACAACAATAGATCTTATGAATTAAGTGCAAGTTTGAGAAGTTTATGTAAATGCTGTTTGGGTGATCAAAACAAAGCAATTTTAGGTCCAGAACCATTGATTGTATTTAGTAGAGGTGAAAATTTAAAATCAATTTTAGAAAGGGAAGTTAGACCCCACAAGAAATCAATTATGAGAAAATGTGGGGCCTGTAAGTGGTCTAGGTTTATTAGTGAAGGATCTTACCTATGTGTTTTTGACTTTAGATACACTATTGCATGTCCTGGTGTATGCAATTGTAACACCAAGAACCTGGTCTACGTTGCCTCTTGCACTGCATGTGAGGCATTTTATGTTGGCAAGACTATTCGTAGACTTAGGGATAGGATATCTGAACATGTCAGATCCATTAGGAAAAAGGACACACACAATGCACTTTATTTACACGCCACCACATGTTCTAATTTTAAAAAGTTTGTGTTTTTTGTGGTGGATCGTGTCATTAATTTTGAGAAAGGAATTGATTTGGTTAATAAAGTGGGTATGTTAGAAAGTGAATGGCAACTTAGGTTATATGCCTTGAAATTTCCTGGTCTTAATGATTGTGTATCTTTGATGCCTATTTTAAAGTTTGAATCTAACCAGATTTAGTGTCTTTTTTATGTTAATTGTTTACATGTATATATTTATATTTTTTACATTTTTGAATATTTAATATTTGTACTTGATGTTTATTACAATAGTATAATTATTCATTTATATGTTTATACATGATTAATTTAAGGTGGAAAAAGTGTTTTTAAAGTGTGTGGCCAAGCTGAATCATCACATTTATTTATGTATTGGAAAGGAATTTTATTGGTTGATGTATTTTTAACTGCACCTATCATTGTGGGGTTGGGCACTATAAAGATGTTTTTTGTTCACTGCTTAAATGACTCTGAAGAAGTCAGTATTGTTCTGGTGAAAGCGCTAAGTCATTTGTTATTAAAGCCGTTTGTCTCATTGTTTGCCTCACCATTCATTTGGCTCGTTCTCAGTGGCTGTTTATTATCTGCTACTTCTTTGTTTTTCCTTTTTGGGATTTTTTTGTTTGTTGGTTCGAAGGTTCAGAATGTGACATTCATACTCATTTATGTGTTTAGTATTGTACATTTCAGTCAAATGTACAGATATAACATTAATATAAATTTCAGTCAAGTTTCTGAATATGACAATCATATGCAGTTATGAGTTCAGTATAGGACATTTAATTCAGATTTCAGAATATAACATTTATATACAGTTACAATATGCAATTACATGGTAGCTGCAGTGGTACAGCGGTAGCGTTGTTACTTCACAGCAAAAGGTTCTCCCGTTCGATTCTCGGCGTGGCTTGGGAGTGCCTTCTGTGTGGAGTCTGAATGTCCTCCCCGCGGTTGGGTAGTGTTCGAAAGACATGCATGTATAACTGGGCGTGCCTTCGTTGAAGGTTGGGCGTCGAGCTGGCACCTCGGCGTTTCATAAAAATCTACTGCCAATCATTAGCGGACCGGAGTTCCGCTGTGGTGACCCTTTACATGGAAAAAGACAAACAACAACAACAATATGCAATTACAACACACTTCACATGATTCAGTCATTTGTTTGAGGGTAAAGTGACAGAATTAATTGTAAACAGTATTAGTACATCACACATCACATTATTCAGTCAGTTTTATGGGTAAGGTGATAGCGTTATTTGTGACAGGCTCATTAAAAGAAGTTATCTAAGTTATCTAAAATAGGTAGTAATAGCTGTTCACTATACTCAAGGCATGCTTAATTTGTTAATTAATTTACAGATTACAATACACTTTACATAATTATTGTACATTAGAAAGTTAAAAGGATACTGACAGAGTATACAAAGCTATAGATCTGAAATACAGAAAGCATAGGTTTTAGTTAACATTTGCAGACACAAGTTAATAGTGTATATGGTAATAATGCTTCAAGACCAGTTATAAAGGTATCCGTCTAGTGCCAGTTTCAGTTAGTCTTCAGAAAATAGGCATCATGCTTGATAGGCTATATAATAAAAAAGAAAATGGACTAACCAGTACAGAGTTTGAGAATTTAAATATCTGAACAACAGGGAAAGGTTTTATCTACTATAAGAGAAAGACATTTTCTGGGATTCAGCAAGCAACCCTGCAGGAATAAGTTATTCCTGCATGGTAGGGACTTCTCCTGCACAGCACGGCAGCCTGCCTTGCATATTCATAAAGCCACACTGCCTGTGCTGTTAAACTAACACGGAGCCATGTACGAGTGCAGGAGGTGTGTCTGAGAGCACAGCTCTCACAATACACATGCCCCTGCACACCAGAATTGACTTTTGGCAATTAAAATGAGCAAGAATGCTCATAACACCCCCAACACATCAGGATTTACACATATAGCCTCTCAACTATACAGATTTTCACAAAATGTCCACAGTTTTGTCTCATATTTTTGGTGTGTTCCTCCTAAAATCTGTATCGCTCTAGAAAATAGCTGCATATGGAATTCATTAAATAAAATGACAAACATTTGAGTTTAAAAGACTCCACATCCTTCAGAAAATCCATGCTAATTCAAGACCTATCATCAACTGTCTAAGTTTGTAAGAGCAATATTTAAAATCTGTCCTTTATTTGTCCCCCCATCATTTTAGGAATTGTCCAGAGTTTATGCTCCAAGAGGTTGAGATGTATACCCACCACGAAGCAGAAAGCTGATAAAATGACAGGTTTAGCATTAGCAGGGATATTCTGAAGAGTATAGATAAAATAACACAACAAAACTTTTTTTTTTTTTTTATAAATGCGATAAAGTTTAAGTGTAGCTGCGCGGGTGAGCCCGTTGCTTAGCTATGCTTAGTCCAGCTTAAGCAGCACAAGAAGTTAAATAGCAAGAGACATCCATCATAAGTAGTATTACAATAGTTTAATGGTTAGAGTGTACATTTTGTGAACAGCCTTTTCCGGTTCAATCCCCATTGTAACCAATTCACATTTTAAATGTGACAGCAGTGCATAAACAATTTTTTTTATATTACCTACTAAATAACATATATTTGTTAATGAGAGTACTGCATTAGGTCCAGATGTGAGGTGTCAGTGTAATAAAGTTGTGAAATCCTCATATAAACACAAGTGCCCCATACAGTATAGTCACACATGAATAAATGTAATGAAAGTGCATTGGGAGTCGGTAAACAAATGTATAATATGTAATGAATGATGAATCAATGCCATACAGCAGATAGTCTATAAAATGAAATATAAGCAATGCTAAGCATTGTGTAAATATGACTGCTAAGCAATGAGTAGCCCAGCTAAATGGATTTGGCCATTGGTAAGCAGTGCTGAACCTGCCCCTTTAAGCAATGCCAACCTTAGCTAAGCAGGTATGACCATAGCTTAGTTTAGCTCAGCATATTCAAAACCGTCCAATCACGGCAAAGGGTGGGAAATTGGACATATTTAAACCCCACAGGTGGGAATGCAGCTCATAACTGGTTGCAGCTTCCCACTGTAGGCAGCACGGCTGGAGTTGGAAAGGGATTGTGCTTCCAGGTGCAACGCTGGGGCATCCAGGAGTCCAAGGTCATGGTAGGACTCCTGGTAAAAAAACATGAGAGACTGCTGCAGGGCCAGTACCAAAGCTCCCAATATAAAGTGGAAGCCTGGGACCATCTCACCCATGACCTCACCAGTGCCACTGGTATCCCTTGGACAGGTAAGCAGGTCAGGCACCACTATGCCAATTTGAAATGGAGGAAGAGGGAGCTCTTGTATCAGTGGATCCAAGAATCAAGGCAGGGGGGTGATGTCCCAGAAGTGTGTAAGTAGTTATACCAGTAACTGTTTAATAATATCCAGCCTGTGTATGTGATGGATAGGTATGGCTAAATATTTCTCTATTTCTCTTACAGCTGCAGCTGACTAGGCTGTGAATCAGGAAGCCCTTGTGAGTAGGCTGCAAAGGCTGTGTCCTGAGGCTGGTGAGTAACAATCCTGCTTTTAGTAGTCATATCAAATAAATATAAAAGTAGTAGAAAGTCAGCTGCCAGTATAAAAAATGTTTTGTGTATGGGTTGTACTGAATAAACCAGACGATATGACAGTAATAGTCCCATATAAGTCATATTTAAATAAAACTGCAACTGCCTGGCAATAAAGCTCTAAATCCTGGACTGGTTGTGTTTACTCAGTTATTGTATGTCATTTTTAGTGTTGCATTCTCTGAATAGTAATGTTGTATTAACCACTGTTACTAACACTATGCTACATAATAAAATTGTCTAGGAATGTCTGTATAAGACTGTTGTAATTACAAGGTCAGATTGTACAACTGAGAGAGACTTAGACAGAAAACAGTGAAGACATAGACAGCAATATCCAAATAGTACATTCTACTGTGACTTAAATTGTTGTATTGTTAGCAGACACAGCCATGGTTCAAATCCTGGGAGTGGTAGTAAGCTGTATGCATAATCATACCTCTCAACTGTACAGATTTGTTCAGAATGTCCAGATAATTAGCTCATATTTTCTGCCTGTTATCCTGTCCCCCTGGTAAATCAGTGGGATGATCTCAGAATTTTAGGCAGCAAATAATGACATACATCTGATTTTCAGACCTCAAAACCTTCAGAAAATGTATATGAAAACACTCCTGTCACTCTAGCAACTTACCAAAAGTTTATAACAATATTCAAAATATGTCCCATTTCTACCCCAATGTTGTTAAGCTATGACCAGAGTGTGTGCATTAACATATTGAGAGGTATGTGCATAATATTAACATGGAATCTGGGAATACGTGTGGAAACATTCAGATAATGTTAACAAACATTCCCTCCATTGGTCTGTCAGATAAGAAAACTGTGCCTGCCAATACAGATTGAAATCCTGGACTGGTAGTGTTTACTCTGGTATTGTATGGCATTTTTAGTGTTCCATTCTCTGAATAGTAATGTATTAACCACTGTTACCCACACTGTGTTACATAATAAAAATTTCTAGGGATGTCTGTATAAGACTGTTGTAATTACAAGGTCACATTGTACAACCACGAGAGACTTAGACAGAAAACAGTGAAAAGATAGACAGCAATATCCGAATAGCACACTCTACTGTGACTTAAATTGTTGTTTTTTAGCAGACACAGCCATGGTTTGAATCCTGGGAGTGGTAGTAGGCTGTATGCATAATCATACCTCTCAACTGTACATATCCTTTCAGAATGTGCAGATAATTGGCTCATATTTTCTGCCTGTTCCCCTATTCCCGTGGCACATCAGTGGGATGATCTCAGATTTGTAGTCAGCAGATAATGACACACATTTCATTTCCAGTCCTCAAAACCTTCAGAAAATGTATATGAAAACAAATCCTCTCACTCTATCAGCCCTCTAAGTTTATGAGAGCAATATTCAAAATATGTCCCATTTCCACCCCCATGTCTAGCTTTGACCAGACTGTATGCAATAAGAGATTGAGAGGTATGCGCATAATATTAACTCGGAGTCTGGGAATATGTGTAGAAACAGTCAGGTAGTGTTAACAAACATTCTCTCTACAGGTATACCAGATAAGAGATGTAGAATTTAGCTATAACACAGATGAAGTATACACTTGTTTACAAATATACCAATGGCCAAACCAAACCGGGGGAAAAAACCCCTTAAATTTAAAAAATTTAATTTAAAAAAGGAAAAAAATTTTTTTTCCCCCCATTTAAAAAAAAAAAAACCCCCAAAAATTTTTTCCCCCCCTTTGGGGTTTTTTTTTAAAAAATTTTTTTTTTAATTTTTTGAAAAAAATTTTGGGTTTTTTAAAAACCCCCTTTTTAATTTTTTTAAAATTGGGGTTTTTTTTTAAAATTTAAATTGGGTTTTTTTAAAAAACCCTTTTTTAAAAAATTTTTTTTTACTAACCCCCTTTTTTTAAAAAACCCTTTAAGGGGGGGTTTTCCCCCCCTTTTTCCCGGCCCGGCCGGGACCCCCCAAACCCCCTCTGGGCCGCCCCCTTTTTGGGGGGGGGGGGGGGGAAAGGACCCCCTTGGGGGGGCTGGGGGGGGGAATTTAAAATTCCTTGGTTTTTTGGGGGTTAGCCTGCCCCCCCCCACCCAGCCACCTTCCCTTTTAAAGGGGATGAGGGGAGGTAGGCCCGCCTTTTTGGGCTTTGCCCAAAAACCCCCCCCCGGGGAAATTTTTTTCCCCCCCCCTTTTTTTTTTTTTTTTTTCCCCCCCCCCCACAAAAATTTTTTTTCCCCCCCCCCCCTTAAAAAAAGCCCCCCCCCCTCTTCATTTCCCCTTCCCCCCCTTTAATTGGTTAAAAATTTTTTTTTTTTTCTTCTCATTCCCCCCGTTTTTTTTTGTTTAAAAATAAAACCACAATTCTTAAATTAAATTTTTTGGGGGTTTGGGTTCAATTTTTTGAGTGGAAAAAGGGGGGGAAAGGGTTTAAAAAATAAAAGGGGGGGGGGTAAATGGGGACATTGGGTTTAAGGGGGTTTTTTTTTTAAGATGAGTTTGGAAAGGGTATAGGTTAAAGGATTGCAGACAAACAGCAACAAAACGATACAGGGGGGTATTGACAATGTGGTTTAAAAACCCTTAAGGAAGGGGTTTTAAGTTCCCCTGTGTCCAAAAAAAACGTGGGACTGAGGCCCCCCCAAAGGGGGGTCACCAGCCCTTAAAACCCAACCTTGGGGGTCAGGACACGAACCCCGTTTGTACAAAGGGGGTCCGTAAACCCCCCCAGAGGCCCATCCTGGTACTTAGGAAACCCCTTTTCCCCCGGGGGGCCCCCACCCCGGGTGGCCATGAAATGTGAAAAAGCGATGGAAACCCCCTTTCCCCAAATTTCTTTGGGGAGAATGTGGGAGATGGGTTTAAACATTAAAGGATTTTATTCAGTTTTAAACAAGTGGGAGTAAAGAAAAACCAGGATTAGTTAAACAGTTGCATACAATTCTAGTAATAAAAAAAAAGAAAAATTTCCCCGAAACAAATAGAACCCCATTTTCAATTTTTACATTTTTGAATAGGCCCAATGATAAGTTTAACATGGAACTGAAAGTCAATTTAATTTTGTTTCCTAGGTAATGTCCCCAAAGAGGTTTTGGTAAAAATCCCCCAAGGGTTTAAATTTTTAAATTCAGGGGAAAGGGGCATTTATTTATTTGCAGAGAGGCCCTAGAGTTTTTTTTGTTTGTGTCTTTCGGTACCCGCAAAAATGAGCGGTGTTACTCCACAAGAAATCATCCCATCAAACCCTGGTGCATAAGGAAACCCTCGGGGGGGTCATGCTCAGGGGAAAATTCCCTGTGAAGAGCTCTCCCAGGGTGGCCCCAAAAAAACAGTTAGACGGGTACATTGAATGTTCCCCCCAATAGAGCCTTTCAGTTTAAGGGCCAGATAGCCACTGGGGGCTATCCACCCCCATCCTGTAGGACTAGCCTTGGGGACCCACCCCCCGCAAAGTAGGAAGGAAGATGCATTGTAGGGGGGTTACCCCCAAAAATTTATGAGGGTGCGGTCCCCCGGGGACATTGGGGCCCCGTTGCTTATCCATCCCACTGTAAAAAACTTATCATTGCAGTAACTGTAGTATGAGGTTTGCAGTTGCAAAACGTTTTTGGGTTTTTCCATTATAACAAATTTCCCCCCCAAAAATGCCCCGGGTGTTAAGCAATGTCCTTTTATCCCCCCATATCACTGGGGCAACCCGAGTTTAAAGGTCTTTTTTCAGGTTCCAAAACCGGGCAGTTAGGCCCTGATTTAATAAAAATTTAAAAACCTACCCCTAAGCATGCTGACATTTCTTTTTTGTTGCTTTAACGTAATGCATAAAGTATACCCTTTGGGAATTTAAGGGTAAAAGGTTAAAAAAAACCCCCTTTTCAAATGATGGATAAATGAACATAATGGTGGGACAAAAGGACAAAAATTAAAATTTCCAATGGAAACAAAAAAAAATAATTTGAGCTAAAAAGGAATACAATGCCACACCCCTTCACAACCGAATGGAAACTAAAAAATGTAAATAACCAGTTCAACTATGGGGAAAAATCCCAAAAAAACATTTAACAAACAAATACATTTGTAACTAAAAAGGAAAACAAATAACTTGGTGTGACCCAACAAAACTAAAATTTAAAATGTAAAATACCAAATTTTCACCCCACTAGGGGGGCATAATAGGGGTTATTTAAAATCCCTTTAAAACAAAAAACTCAACTGTTTTTTTTTTAAACAATGCTTTAAATAAATTTTTTCCTAAACCAAAATTCTTCAAAAATTTTCTAATGCAAACCAATCATTTCATTTAAATTATAAAAAATTCTTTTAAAATTTTTTTCTTAAAAAATAAACTAAATTTGCGCTTTTAAATTTAAATGCTTAAAGTCTTTCATTAAACCAAAGGGTTTTGGGTTGGGCCAAAGAATCCAATTTAATTTCCAAAAAAAATTTAATTTTTTTTTTTTGGGTGATTTTTTTTCATTTTTTTTTTTTAAAGGTTTTGCACTCATTTTGGAGACCTTCCTCAATATGGCCCCCTCAACAAAAATGGGTTTTGGAAGGTATTCCCCATTTGAATAAAAGATGCACCGGGGGTTTCACAATTTCAAACCATGGAAGGTCCCAACAAAAAACACTAGGATGGGAAGGCCTTTCCCCCTTCAATTTCCTGGCAAAACCCCAAAATGTATGGTTTGGGAAATTAGTGAAGAAAATAAAAAGGACAATCCAAGCTCAAAATAGAACTTCATAGGTCCCAGATGCAGAATGTGGAACAGGAACCCAAATATTTAAAATACCTGTGTCACAAACCTACTCTCTAAAGGGGCCATTTGGGGAACGTGGGAAAATTACCCCGGAGTCTGGGTCCTTCAGGTGATTGTAACCAAGTACCCCAAACAGGGGGTTTAATTGTCTGAAACTAATTTCGAAGTTTAATAAATCATGTGTGACCAAAATATTATTTGGAAGCTCGACCCTTCTTGCGGACATTGGTTTGCTGGGGTTTTGTAATCAATTGTAACCCAAATTTGGCCCCCCTGAAAATTTTTAAAATTTTTTTCCCTTTTAATAAAACTTTAAAAGGGGGTTTTACATTAATGTGGTGATTTGGATTGGAATTTTTTATGGGGGGGGGCCAAGGTTTCCCCTCTGCAAAAGTTTTTTTTGGAAAGGGGTTTTTTAAACAAAGTTCTGAACTTTAACAAGGTTAATTGGCTTTGGGGAAAGAATTTTATTTAAAAACCCCTTTGGCCAACATGGGGGGGAATTTTGGGGCCTCAAAGCCCCGTGGGCCCCTAGTTTTCGCATCTGAAAAGGGTGGGATGGGGGGGGATTTAAAAAAAAATGAATGAAGATTCATCCAAACCTTAAAAATGGTGACTGCCGTAAATCATTAGTGCCCAAACCCTGTGCAATATGAAACCCCAAAACTTCACAACTGACCTTCAATTGGGTGGGGGTTTGTTAGGCCAATTTCAAGTGGATGTCCATGCAGTATCCCCCAGGAATAGGAGTGTGCATTAAAGGTGTGCCCAAAACCCCGAAAGGGGGGGCAATCACCCCTTTATATCCAAAAATCTCACAAAAAAATTTTTTTTGCTTTTTTCACAGGCAATATCCTTGGGGGGTTTATTTAACATAGATTTTGGATGGTAAGGGGTTGGTTTAAATAAGGGGTGGTTTAAGTTGAGGGCTGGCATTTACCCTGGGGGATTCCCGAAAAGGTAGGTTTAACCCCCCGAAAAATTTTTTTGTGTTAAAGAGCCCCAAAGGGTCCCCTTTTTTATTTATAAACAAGATTTTCTTGAAAAGGTAAGAGGAGCTTGTTTGAATAGATAGGATCTTTGAGGGAATTTTTATCCCCCCAGCTTTCGTTTTTGTGGTGCGGTTTTTGGGCCCAAGGTGTAAAATTGGGTTTAAAAATGAAAGACGGGGACATTTTAGTTGAAAAACCTTGAGTAGGATGCAAATAAAGGGGATTTTGAATGTGATGGGATTATTTAGGAGTAATCCCCTTTTAGGTTTTTCACCTTTTGTTTTTGTAGACTTGTGAGGGAAAAAAAAGGGTTTAAAAGGGTCAATGATGTAAAAGGGGAAAAAACCATTTTTTCAGTAAAAATTTTGAGGGTTTTTTTTCCACCCCTTGGGGTTTTTTAAAAGGTTTCTTTTTCCCCCCCCTTTTTTTTTTTAAGGAAAAAAAAGGGAAAAATTTTTAAAACCCCCGGGGTTTTCGGGGTTTTTAGAGGGCCCTTTTTTTTAAAAAAATTTTGTTATGGCCCCATTTGAGTTTTGGGCTTGGCCAAAACCTTTTGTTTGTGACCAAATAAAAAAAAGGGGACCCCCGAATCTTATACCCTTTTCATTTTAAAATTTATTTGGGTTTCCCCCGGGGGTTTTAAAAGGAACCCCTTTGTCATGGGTTAAAAGTTTTTAGTTTTTTTTAATTCCAGGTCATTGAAACCCCGGGGGGTTATAATTGTGAAACCCCCTTCCCTTTCAGGGTTTGGTGAGCTTAAAAAAGTTTTAGGTTTTGGGCATATCTGATTTTAAAACCGCTGGTGGGGGTCCAGGGGTCCCAAAGTCTTTGTTTTGATTAGATGAATTTTCCTGGCCTTGAACCCCCTGGCACTAATGGTGGTAGGCCCTGGATTTTTGGGGGGGGCCCCTGGCCCCTTGGGCCCAAAAAGGTAGGCTTACTGAGCAGGTCTTAGGGGGGGTGCCAGTTATTCTGGTTAGAAGGGATGGGTGTTTTGGCCCCTGGATTGTTCTTATTAGGTGAGGTTTTAACCCCCTTTACAGGAACGATTCTCCATAGGATACCCTTTTAATTTTTGGGGGGTTGAGTTTGCCAGAGCCGTTTGGCTTTATTTTGTTCCTTTCTGTTGAGGATTGAGGTTCCAATTTTAAATGCTATAAATGCATTTGGTTGTCTTTAAAACAGTGGGTTTTGTTTTCATAATGTTTAAGGTTTTTTAGGGTCCGCTTATGAGGCTGCCAAAGTTCCTAATCATTTTTCCTTCAACCCTTTTTTTTTTAAAAAGGGGCCCCCGGCCCTTTTTTTGGAAAATCATTCGGAGGGTGTGTCCTGAAAGGGGCATAAAGGGGGTGTCAAACCAAGTAAGGGGAGGTTTCAGAAGGATTTTATTCCAACCCCTGCATAAGATTTAAATGATACAGATTATATTGCATCTGCCCCCTTTAACCCCTATGTTAGAAAAAAAGGGTTTGGGGAAAAAAAATTTTTAACTCCAAAACTTCAGAATGGTGTTTGGGTTTTTGGTTGGGTGTGGGGTTGTCATGGGGGATGTGTTAGGAAGGGGGTCATTTTAAACAATCTCTCACAGTGAATTTTTTAAAAGGGTTTTTGCGGCCTGTGTTAGTGCCATAGTCTGCTGTTTAAGGGGAAGAAGGCGGTTACTTTTTTTACCACCAGGTTTTGTTTTTTTTTGGGGTTTTTTTTTTTTGTTTTTTGTGGTTTGGTTTCATGTGTGGTTTGGGGAACAATGATTACACTTAAAAACATTTTTTTTTTCCCCCAAATGGGAAATTTACCCCCTGCAAAAGAGTTGGCCATAAGACTCTAAATGTATAGGGAGGGAGGAAATTGCAGGTGGCGGGCCCTTTTACACCCCCTTTATACCCCCCCAAAAGTCACTTCCCTGAAACCCCTCCCCGTGGTTTAAGACAGTTCATGGGGGCATGGGGAAGGGGGGGGGACTTTCAAGTTTCTGCAAACCCAAAAACCAAAACAAGGGCCCCACAGGAGATTTCAGGGGTGGTATAAGGTGTTTTCCCTCTTGGAGAAGTCCCAAAAGGTGCACCAACTTTTGGGATTGGAGGACGGTAATGGAAAAATCCCAAAATTACCCAACACCATTTTTGGATTTAAAAACCCTGCCATTTCCCCCGTTATTTTCAGGGAAAAATATTGGGTGGATGGGGGGAATTGATGTGAATGTCTGGTTTTACATATTGGGGGGGGGACCCCCTGGGAGGGTTAAACACCAAAACTTGGGAAAAAATAAACCCCAATATGGCATACCCACCAGCACTGCGGGGTCTTCCAACCCCACAGATTCACAGTTTGGATTCCCCCGGGCAGGTCCCCAACATTTTTATCAGGGGAAATAATATTGGTTTTCCTGGTTACCCTAACCCTGGCACACACTTGTCGGGCCAGAGGGTAAAACCCCCCATTTTTCACAGTGTAACAAACCCCCGGAGCCCAAAAAAAAAAAACCCCAAAAAACCCAAACACCAACCCCAAACCCCCCAAAAAGAAAACCCCCCAAAAAAAAAAACACACAGGGGGCCCCCTTTTACACACCCCACTGACACCCTTAATAATGAAACCCCCCAAATCAAATGTAAACCCAAAAGGTCATAGGTTTGGAAAAAAATTTTTGGCATTGAATTTACACCCTTCACCATCCATAAACAGGGGCAGGTAAATGGTTTTATCACGGGTGTTCAAGGGTAGTGTAATGCTGTGAACATTTTTACAAAAGAATGCTTTGAGGTGTCCAGCCCTGTCATTGTTTTTAAATGAGACTGGCTTTGATTCAGTTTTTGGGTTTAGGTGTTGGTTTCACAAGTTTGGCGGTTTTTTCCACAGGGGGTGGGCCTTTTACAGCTTGATACCTGAAACTTAAAAAAAGACAGGCGAAAAATCATTGCCACAGGTATGTTGGGGGTTATTGATTAAAGTATCAGCCCCTTTTAAGTGGGCAAAGGGAAGTTCTGGGGGGCAACATTTTTAAAACACCACACACCAAACAACAACCAACCACCCACAAAAACCCCCCAAAACCCAACCCCCCTTTGGGGATGTAACAGAGAATTGTACAATATGTTTTTTTTGCATAAACCCATTTTACCATGTAAAACCAAGCAAAAGGAAAAATTCAGAAAAAATCAGTTTTACGTAATTCATTCATGGGATGGCAGGGTAAGCCTTTAAAGATAAAAAACCCCTTAAAATGGGCCCCCTTTTGGAAGGTTTTGGGGGGGGCAAAAAGTGAGATCTTAATGTTAACTAAACTTCATTAAACCTAATGGGGGTAACCCTACCCCCGGGGTGTTAAACTTCAAACTTAAACCAACCCCTATCTGTACCTTTTTGGGGAAAGGGGGTTTAAACCCACTTGTTTTTTTTGGAAAATTTCCATACCCTTTAAATGTTGTTTCCCTATTCTCGGACAATGATTGGGGGAATTTTGAAATAAGTAATCCCCCAAAAAAACATATTTTTAACACTAGGTAAACCCCCCAGGGCTTTTCTAAAGGTTTTTGGTTTTTTTAAAAAAATTTTAATATTATAATTTTTTAATAAAACACACCACCACATATTAAAATTATTGTTAATAAAATAATATTTTATGTTAAAAACATTAAAACAATAACATAAATAATGGAAATTTTATATTTAAAATTTTATATATTTTTAAATAAATTTTAAACAAATTTGGTGGTGTGTATCATTATTATTTATTACAGTTTATAAGTGGACCTTAATTATTAATTTTAAAAATATAAACCCACACCCCCCATTATATTTTTATAAAATATAATATTAATAAAATCACCATTACCCGGACTGCAATACAACCCTTTTTTCATGTATAAGGGATAATTTTGAATGACAGGGAATGGGTAGGTTTTTAGGTCTTAAAGTACAACATCACACCTTATAGTATCATATTTTATTTAAAAACCAGAATGCTGTTTACAAAATAACCATGGACAATACAAACCCGCAATCAGAGGGTAACCCTGTAAACCCCTAAAAGGGGTGTTACCTATGCCCCGGGGATTAACAAATCTTTAACCATTAAGCAGAGACAACTATGGCAATTTAAATAGGGTAGGGGAACAACTCATTTACAAACAACCAAAACTTTTTAAAATGCACACTGACAATTTTTTTAGACTGGGGGCCCAATCAGGGGTTTTTATTTACCAGGTTTGTATAAAAGGGGGAAAAAAAAGGGGTACAATCTGCCACCTACATTTGGAGCCAAAAAGGGTGACCCAAACATTTAAAAGCAAAATCCAAATTTTTTTCAGGGGCCTGAGGTGCTAAAGACATGTTGAAAAAATTAATAACATGGCCCTTGTTGGGAGCCACCCCAAACATTTCGTTGACGGGTTTTTATTAATCCATCTGTTCATACAGGGGGGGTTTCTACTGTATTATAACAATGGGCAGTGTCCAAAAAACTAATTCCTACAGCCCCAAAGGGTACCCCACTGCCTTTACAGAGGGAAAATAAATACTGCCCAAAATTATGCATTAGGAAAGTTTTACAATGACAGAAAAGGAGCCATTTTTACATAAGCGTAATGAATGTCCTTAACAAAAGGGTTGTTAATATCCCTTAGATAATATCCAGAGCAAGTACCCAAAACAAACCAAAACCCAAAAAATAGAAGTTATTTCAATGTAGGTTTAAAAACTACAATTGCAATTTTCCTTTCGGGAAAACCTTTTTCAATAATTAAAGAACTAATCATGTGACGCAAAAACCAACACCCTGTTAAAAAAATCAAAGGAAAAAAGGGTTTTTAAATCTGTCCCAGCTAACTCCCCTTTTTTTACAGAAAGAAAATTTTTCATTTTAAAACCTTTTAAAACATTACCTGCTAAGGGGGAAGGCCCCAGGGGTAGTATGTTGGGTTAAGCATTTTTAAAAAAATGAACACATTTACTGATAAGTGGCCCAATTTAAAAAACTTTTTCGGCTTCTTTTTAAAAACCCAGCAAATGCTTAAACGTAAAAACCCCAACCACCGAAAAGCCGGCAAAAAATAAAAGCCCAAAAAATTAGTCAAGAGTTTCCCCTAAACCCTCCCCTGTAAATTTTTTTTTTCAATATTCCGTACAATATTGAAAATCTAAAAACCCTTTTTTTTAAATGTTGAACAGTTTGTTATTTAAATTAAAAATAGGAAAAAATTTAAAATAAAAATTTGTCAAAAAAAAAATATATAATAAAAAATTAATATATATTAAAATTTTTATATTATTATAATTATATTATCACCACAAAAAAAAATTTAATTTTTTTAAAATTTTTAAAAAATTTAAATTTTAAAATGTAATAAATTAAAAAACAAATTTTAATTATCAAAAAAAATTTTTTAATTTTTTAATAATAATTTTTTTAAATTAAAAATTTTTGGTGTGGTTTTGGGGGTTTTTTTTAAATTTTCTAGATTAATTTTTAAAAAGGTGTATATTTAATTTTAAAATATTAATTTTTTTTTTTTTTTTTTTTAAAAAAAAACAAAAAAAAAAAAAAAAAAAAAAAAAAAAAAATTTTAAAACAAAACCCCCAAAAGTAAACCCCCAGTGCAAGGGGGGCTGAAGATTTAAAATTTTTAAAGGGGGGGTTGTGTTCAAAATGGGGTCCTTTATACTGAAAGTTGCCCAGTTTTGACGAATCAAAAAAAATTTTATAATCCAAAACAAGAATGTCCCGGGTCACAAGGTTCCAAAAAGGCTTAAATTGGTGTCGAGGTTCCGAATTTATTTAACTTTACCAACCCGACAAAAGGGACGCCCTGAAATGGGGTATCCAAAAAAAAATGGGAAAATAAGTCCCCAAATTTCATTCCACCCCCCCCCGTTTAACAATTTGGAGAATCCCCGCCCACATTTCAATCTTTTTTTAAACATTTTTAAAACCCCCTGTTTTCAAATCCCAATTAGGTGGCCCGGCCCGTCCTTACTTCTGAAAATCACAAGGTAAATCACGACTCTGGATTCAAAAGCACTGTGCCACAGGCAGATCCACCATACCCTTTCCCATGGCATTGCAAAAATTTCAAATTGGTGTAAAGCATGGTAAAGACAGGGGGAAAATGTTCCCAAAAATCAAAAGTCCTATTTTGGGAACCTAAGTAAATTAAGTATTATTGTAAAAACCCCCCAACCCCAAGACAAATTGGCAATAAATTAGCAAACCCGGGGTTTTTTTCCCCCCAAACAGATCAAGGTACCATAAACACACTGCAAATAGATAAAAAACCAAAAACAAAGAATCTACCACAGTCTGTAAACCAAGTAAAATATTCCAATACCAAAAACACCCCAAAAAACCTTTTAAAAACCCCCAAAAAAATTAAATTTTTTTTTTAAGGAAAATAAAACTTTTTTACAAAGGAAAACCCCGGGTATTCATTTTTTGAAAAAAGTTGTAATTTGGGAAATTTCCTTTTTGGGGAAAAATCGTGTTATGCTACATCAGTACAGTTGGCAAAGGTATCAGATTAAAGGGTGGATGATGTCCACAAAAGCAGGTGTCAATAGAGACACACACATCATCACAGTTGGCAGTATCAAGATTAGAACCCTTACCTAATTAGTTTGCTACACTACAGTACTATGCAGTTATCACAAGTGCCACAGAGCTTATATGGCTGATGCATGGCCAAAGGGTTATGTCAAGGTGAATGACATCAGCAGGCATGCTAAAGTAGGCCAATGGGAGGTGTAGTGATTGTGACTGGCTTCAAAATCATTAATCTCCACACACACACACACACACACACACACACACACACACACACACACACACACACACACACACACACACACACACTTGCCAGTGCTGAGATGCATAGGTTCATTGTTTCACAGGTGTGTAGTAGGTGGATGGGCCTGACAGCTGTACAAGACTAGGCAAACGGAATACCTTGGCATCTGGCCACATGACAACAATCTCCAGTGTGGCTCAGGGGTGTAGTCCCTGTAGTGGTCCCCACAAGTGGGTATTGTAGTCACCATCCACTCATCTGGGTTACTATTGTGGGTGGCCAGGGATGTGCACTGATTCCCATGTATGTGAGCTATATTTCATATCATGGACAGTGTCTGGGTTGTGCACATGTCTCACACACATGTCCTTTGATATGTGAAAGTGTACTTGAAGTTTCTGGGACATGTTGTGTGTACAGATTGTTATCTTCTGATGTAGCATTCCTGACCTCATTTGGGGAGACCTGGCTATGAAGCTGAGGTCGTGCCTGCACCTAGGTTGACAGCATGTTACAGGCATTCAGTGGAGTTAGTGGCATCTGTCCATACAAGGCATGTGTATAAGACATGGTATTTCCTTTGTAGGTTACATTTGCAGACTCTACAGTTGTTGCGGGCGTCAAGTGGGGAACATAGCAAAAGGACCACTGTAAGCATTTATTTGCCTATTGTAGGGATGGAACAGGGTGCCATATCCTTTTACTTGCTGGATAACACACACTCAATCAGGAGATGTTACACATCACAGTACTTTCTGAAGTCAGTGGTACTGTTGTGGTCAACAGGCATGTAGTCCACTGCAATCACACCGTGGTTACTATCTGTGGGAAATATGCAGGGAACTACCAATATAGTGGATGATGATTAGCCAAATGTGTTTGTGTATGAGACATGGGTGGAGAGTGTTCTCTGAGTAATACAAGGGTTGTCTATATTGTTCACCGATACATAATGTCACATGTAGTGCTATGGATTGTCTACACTTTCCTCTCAGGTGTTTGACATCTGTTGTTCTTGTAAGGTGGACATTGTGACATATAGTAGGTCCTCAATATAATAATTTAGCAAAACCCACCCCACAATGCATCCTGTCTTTATTCAATCACAGCAAGCTCCACACAGGATACTGATGACACACTCACACTTGCCAGTACTGAGATTCAAACCCCCTCCCTAGCTATGTATGGCTACTACAATGTACTGCATTTATCGTGCAAACCATGGAGTTTATTGGATGGATGTTATCCCAAGGTACTTATAAGGTGAGGAACATCACCAGCCCTTGTAAATGCTGGCATTGGGTGATGTAGTGGATGACAGATCCCAGAAATACTTTTACCCTAACCACACATTTACATTTGCCAGGGGTGAGGTTCAAACCTCTATCTAACAATCTTTACAGACCATTATGTTATGCATTTACAACATGCACCACTGACTTGACATGGTCAGTGATGGCAACAGGTACTTGTAAGGTGGATGATATCTGCAGGAGTGCTAAAGTCAGGCTCTGAGATGTGTACTGGCTGCAAATGGGGCCAAAATCTTTGAGGTACATACATACATACACACACACAAACACTTGCAGCAGATGAGATTTAAACACATACCTGTGTAGTTATAGGTACTACATTGTTCCACATTTATGGCATGCACCACGGAGCTTATAAGGCTGGCCTTGTCCAAAGGGGTATTTCAAAGTGACTGACATCAAGAGGCTTGCTAAAGTAGGGCAATGGGAGGTGTAGTGACTGTGAATGGCCTCAAAATCATCATTTGCTACACACACACACACACACACACACACACACACACACACACACACACACACACACACACACACACACACACACACACACACACATACAGAGTTTCACAGTTGCCATGTCTGGAATTAGAACTCCTACCTAACTAGTATATTACACTATAGCATTACACAGTTATCACAGGTGCCACAGAGATTATAGAATTTGATTTTTCTCCAAAGGAATATTCTAAGGTGACTGACATCAGCAGGATTGCTAAAGTAGGGCAATGGGAGGTGTAGTGGCTGTGAATGGCCTCAAAATCATCAATCGCTACACACACACACACACACACACACACACACACAGACTTTCATAGTTGCCATGTCTGGGATTAGAACTCTGACTTAACTAGTAGGTTACACTATAGCATTATACAGTTATCACACATGCCATGGAGCTTATAGGGCTAGCCTTTGTCCAAATGAGTATTTCAAGGCATCTGATATCATCAGGATGGCTAACAGAGCAATGGGAGGTGAACTGACTGTGAATGGCCTAAAAATCATTAATGTCTACACACACACACACAAACACACACACACACACACACACACACACACACACACACACACACACACACACACACACACACCGACATGCACGCTTTTACACACACACACACACACACACACACACACACACACACACACACACACACACACACACACAGAGTTTCACAGTTGCCATGTTTGGAATTAGAACTCCTACCTAATTAGTATAGTACACTATAGCATTACACATTTATCACAGGTGCCACAGAGATTATAGAATTTGATTTTCTCCAAAGGAATATTCCAAGGTGACTGACATCAGCAGGATTGCTAAAGTAGGGCAATGGGAGGTGTAGTGACTGTGAATGGCCTCAAAATCATCAATCGCTACACACACACACACACACACACACACACACACACACACACACACACACACACACACACACACAGAGACTTTCATAGTTGCCATGTCTGGGATTAGAACTCCGAATTGACTAGTAGGTTACACTATAGCATTACACAGTCATCACACATGTCATGGAGCTTATAGGGCTAGCCTTTGTCCAAATGAGTATTTCAATGCATCTGATGTCAGCAGGATGGCTAACAGAGCAATGGGAGGTGAACTGACTTTGAATGGCCTCAAAATCATTAATGTCTACACACACACACACACACACACACACACACACACACACACACACACACACACACACACACACACACACACACACACACACACACACACACACACACACACACACATACAGAGTTTCACAGTTGCCATGTCTGGAATTAGAACTCCTACCTAATTAGTATATTACACTATAGCATTACACAGTTATCACAGGTGCCACAGAGATTATAGAATTTGATTTTCTCCAAAGGAATATTCTAAGGTGACTGACATCAGCAGGATTGCTAAAGTAGGGCAATGGGAGGTGTAGTGGCTGTGAATGGCCTCAAAATCATCAATCGCTACACACACACACACACACACACACACACACACACACACACACACACAGACTTTCATAGTTGCCATGTCTGGGATTAGAACTCTGACTTGACTAGTAGGTTACACTATAGCATTACACAGTTATCACACATGCCATGGAGCTTATAGGGCTAGCCTTTGTCCAAATGAGTATTTCAAGGTTTCTGATATTAGCAGGATGGCTAACAGAGCAATGGGAGGTGAACTGACTGTGAATGGCCTCAAAATCATTAATGTCTACACACACACACACACACACAGAGAGTTTCACAGTTGCCATGTCTGGAATTAGAACTCCTACCTAATTAGTATATTACACTATAGCATTACACAGTTATCACAGGTGCCACAGAGATTATAGAACTTGATTTTCTCCAAAGGAATATTCCAAGGTGACTGACATCAGCAGGATTGCTAAAGTAGGGCAATGGGAGGTGTAGTGACTTTGAATGGCCTCAAAATCATCAATCACTACACACACACACACACACGCACACACACACACACACACACACACACACACACACACACACACACACACACACACACAGACTTTCATAGTTGCCATGTCTGGGATTAGAATTCTGACTTGACTAGTAGGTTACACTATAGCATTACACAGTTATCACACATGCCATGGAGCTTATAGGGCTAGCCTTTGTCCAAATGAGTATTTCAAGGCGTTTGATATCAGCAGGATGGCTAACAGAGCAATGGGAGGTGAACTGACTGTGAATGGCCTCAAAATCATTAATGTCTACACACACACACAAACACACACACACACACACACACACACACACACACACACACACACACACACACACACACACACACACACACACACACACACACAGAGTTTCACAGATGCCATGTCTGGAATTAGAACTCCTACCTAATTAGTATATTACACTATAGCATTACACAGTTATCACAGGTGCCACAGAGATTATAGAACTTGATTTTCTCCAAAGGAATATTCCAAGGTGACTGACATCAGCAGGATTGCTAAAGTAGGGCAATGGGAGGTGGAGTGACTGTGAATGGCCTCAAAGTCATTAATTTCTACACACACACACACACACACACACACACACACACACACACACACACACACACACACACAGTTTCAAAATTGCCATATCTGGAATTAGAACTCCTACCTGACTAGTACATTACACTATAGCATTATGCAGTTATCGCATGTGCCATGGAACTTATAGGGTTAGCCTTTGTCCAAAGAGGCACTTCAAGGTGACTGACAGCAGCCTTGCTAAAGTAGGGCAATGGGAGGTGTACTGACTGTGAATGGCCTCAAAATCATTATTCTCTACACACACATAGAGAGTTTCACAGTTGCCACATCTGGGATTAGAACTCCTACCAAACTAGTATGTTACACTGTAGCATTACACAATTATCACCCACGCCACAGACATCATGGGACTGATAACTGACAAGAGGGTTATTTCAAGGTGACTGACATCAGCATGAGTGCTAACATGGGCTATGGGAAGTGCAGTGTGTGTGAATGGCCCATAAAACATTCCTCTGGGAACACACACAGCAATCAGTTACACACATCTTTACAATTGACAGGACTGGGTATACAAATGCTAGATGAATACTGATTTGTACTCTCATGTTACACAGTTATCACAAGCACCACAGACATTATAGGGCTGAGGGCTATCAAAAGCAAATGTCTACAGTGATTGACATTGGCACATCATGTGATATTGGCCAATTGGATGTGTGGTGGGTGGGACAGGACTCATGATGGCAATCTCTTTGTCACTGTCTGCCTTTCTCTTCCCCACATCTCTGTGTGTGTATGTTTGACCTATTATGATGTGTTGGCCTTGGATATGTGTGGGTATTCCTATCCAATGTGTGTGCAAAGCATGAATGGTTTGCAATGTGGTGTGTGTGCACAGACATCTGCGACTGACAGATATGTATAGTCCACTGTTGTGGTCAGACATGGGCTTCATTTCTCTAAGAGTTGGAGCATGCCCAGTATGATCTTCTGCATTTTGTTGTCAGACATGGGCTTCATGTCTATACATATAGGAGCATGCCCACTATAACCTTCTGTATTGAGTGTGTGAATCCATTTCAGGTAGGTTGTACTCCAGTGCAGGAATTTGTGCTCTACACCTACAACTAGAAACCTGTTTCTGCAGGATATCTGTAGATAGGTTGACAATATGGAGTCATAATGGGTGACAGATAGTGGGATACTGTAACTATTGCTGTCTGTGCTGCTTGTGTTACATGGCTGGTGTTAGCAGAGATATTCAGACATGCACTGTTTTACACTGTGATGTATTATGTCATCAACTACCAACAGATATACTTATTTGCTCACAGTTATTTCCTGGGGAATACAAGATGAATGAAGCTGTGCCCAGTATTGCGGTCTACAGCCTATGTATTCTTGCACACTCATGCCATTCTGGAGGGATAGCTGAAGACACTTGCTGATGGATCTGTCTAAATGGTACAGCACCTTGGTACTGTGGTGGCTTAGGATCCCCTGCTTGTACATCTAAAGATATAACAGAATGGCCATATCCGGCTGTGGCCATACCTTTCAGCTGTACAGATTCACCCGGTTTACCCAGAGACAGGGCTCATATATCTGGTCAGTTCCCCTTCACATTGTGGTTTATGAGTGGATTTGTAGCCTCCCATTACTGGGTTTGCAGACAGGGGTAGTATGGGCACACATCAGAATTTCAGACTTCCCACACTCCATGGTGTCCATGCTTCTACACCCACCACACTCTGTTATTTTATCCTCTTCCTAATATTATGCAAGTGATATCTGCGAAGTATCCCTATAGTTGTCCCTTCATCCCAGAGCTATTTAGGGGTTGGTCCACAGTTCATGCAGTGGGACATGGTGGGCATGCTACTGGGATTTGTCGGCATGGCTGTGCATTTCTGTTCTGTGGACTGTGTTATGTTGTTATTTGGGACCTCATGAGATAACATACATTGGAAGTATGGGTGAGGCACAGGCTATTGTTGGGTATGTGAACCTCACTGACATGCATGTGTGTGTTCTATGGACACACATTTAGGCTACCAAATGTACTGCAGTGGAATTTGTCACCTTGTCTAGTACTGCCTCCTTTGTTGATACCAGTATTTGTTATGGATTCCATGCTGCCCATATAGGTGTCCACTATCTGCTGCCATCCTTTTCAGCCACCCAATTCCTTTGCATGCTCTCATCCATACCATAGCTACAACTAGCAGAACATACTACTCCATTCAGCAATTAATAGGAAGAGTGAGTTACTTGTGGCTGTGCCAGTATTGAGGATGGTGCTGGAGGGATGACTATGTCGGATGCACATAGTACACTCCCTATACATGGTAAAGCACAGGTAGTGTCATGTTTGGCATCCCTTTTACTGTATGTGCGAGTCAGAGAGAGGTGTCATTCCTTGGGTTCCTATCGTGTCAGTGTATGTGCTATGCGTTGCCTTGTTGCCAAAGCCTGGGCATACTGGGCACACCTCCTTCTGCCTACAGGGGCAGGCTCAGGTTGTTTCTCCTCTGAGTCACTTTGTGCCTGTGCCAGCCTTGGCTATGGTGGGGGGCTGTGTGGCCCTGCCCCATGCTGTTCCTGCTCCAGCTGTTACCATAGAATCATATTGTGTAGCATGGCACATACAATACAAATTTGTGTGCATGTAGCTGGAGAGTACTGCAAGGCTCCACCGGACATGTCCAGGCACCAGGACTGTGACTTGAGCATCCCAGACACATGCTTTATTATGATTCTGGTTTGTGCATGTGCCTTATTATGGAGTTCTTGTTTGTGTGTGTGTGCATTTCTGATGGGTGTCATCAGCCATGGCTCCAGTACATAACCAGCAGCCCCCACTAGGTGGCCATATGGGATGTCCCCACTGGCAAATCTCTGGTACAGCTGTATCATATGCAAGATGTGGGAACCATAATAGCTTCCAGGGCTGCCAGCACACACATTCATTATAATGCCCTGGGCATCACACATGACCTGGCAGTTGATGGAGTGGAAGCCCTTACAGTTTATGTAGACCCTACCCCACTCACCAGGTGGTGTTTTGATGTGTATGTGCATGCAGTCTATAGCACCCACTACCTCAGAGTATTCTGCTATTTGATGGAAGAGATGCATATTGCTGGCCAATGCCTCACGGGTGTTGAGGAAATATATGTGCTCACCAGCATGTGCTGACATGGCATCCAGGAACTGGTGGAGTAACCTGGATGCTGATGCCTGTGAGATCCTCATGATGTCCCCAGATGGCCTTTGGAAGTTACCTGTGGCTAGTATTCTTAAGCTTACACATATTTTGCTATCCATTGGGATGGGTTTCCCTCTGTTGGTTCTGTGTGTGAGGCATGGCCAGTACAGCTCAACAATTTGCTGTAGGATGTCACTGTCCACCCTACAGTGCTGCACTGTCTCCAGCTCATGTAGCCCCTGGTAGGTTACCCTGGGTATGTACACTCTTCTCCTTCTCCTCACTGTGGGTTGGTAGTCAGCATTCTCATCCTCACCATCTTCAGCCTCTTCCACATATTGATGTATGAGAGCGACATCAGCCCCTATCATTTTGTTAGTTTTGTCTGCTAAAATTTCCCTGTCTGTGTACACCAGTGGGGAATCATTTGTGGGAAAAGCTAGAGTGAAAGGCGTTTGCATTGTTTATATTAGTGTGCTGGGATGGGATGGGCTGCTGCCTGTGTAATTGGCTGATTTTGATACATTTCACCTGACAGCTATGCTAGTTTTTCTTGATTGCGTTCCTACTGCTATTTTACCTTCCCATTGCCTTCCTGTTTAAGCTCTGAGGCACGCCACACATACCCAGTGTTCAGATGTGAATAGAGCTGCTATTTCCTGTTTTTTTTTGCTTTGTTTACAACCTGGGGCAGAGTATGCACACCTGTTTAGGCAATGTAAACACTGCTAGGCAGCCTCAGACACACACACCCTTCCTTAGCTGTGATTAGCTAAGGGCAAACATGGGCCAGAGAGCTCCAATAAGCTTACAGCATGCATGACACTCCCCCTTATGAAGTTATCTACCTCTTAGGCTTGCACCATGGAGTTGCTGTACTTACATATTTTGGTGCTAGCTAACACTGAGGGGAAATCTATGATTCGGTATCAATACCCTCATTTGTATAAAACTGACTGCTAATGCATGGTTACAAGACTGATACTCAGCATTCCCCCTTAGCAACCAATATTCAGTGGTATTGTTGTCTTCTGCATGACATTGACTATTATGGCAGAATGCTGATTTTGGTTAAAAGGCTTATTTCCAGCTTTCTTTTTTATTTTCGGGTCAACCCCGTTTGCGCACCGCTGCCCTACACTTAAACGTCCGAAATCAGCCAAAAAAAAAAGTTATTTTTTATAATTTTGCAACTATTTCCCATGCCAATGGCCATATATTTGTCCATTGACATATATTGAATACATGCTTTCTTTGGAGCTGTCATGCCTCCATTTTGTAATTTGCAGAAATGTATTTTGTTAGTAACGGAATACATTTCTGCAGGTTACACTATTCCTGCACAGATGCCTGCATGCTTCCTGAATCACTAATTCACCTCATTTGCATGGTGTTCACCTGCAATTGGAGTAATTAGCATACAGGAGCTGTGTCCATGCAGGAATAGTGTTGGAGTGCTCATGCACGTCCCTGGAAATCATTCCTGGATCACTCGTCAGCCATATTGCATGCAGCAGCTCCTGCATTATTCCTGCATACCATGCAGAGCTTGCTGAATCCTGTGGATTGTGGTACAATAAGGCACCAGTTCATAAGGCAGGAAACATAGGAAATAGACAGTATAATTTTACCATTACAGCATACAGAGATAGGGAAGAAAAGTAAGCAGGGTTAACAGTTTGTACGCTGTCTAACTTAACTTAAGACTCACAGAGAAAGAGTGAGAATATGTAGGGCATTTTCTTCGTGCTGTTTCTGGAACAGCAGTGTTACAAGAATTACCTGGGGATGGGGTGGAGCCTGAATGGCCAACTGAAAGCAGCAGTATTTTAAAGCTCCATATAACTAGTTAAATAAGACAGGACAAAATATTATTTTTTTTTCTTCAAAGTATAAAATTTTATAGATAAAGGACTAATTTACATAATTAGAAACTTTCGTGAAGTTTTACAAATAATTTCCTGTCAAAAAGCTTGGAGATATATTCACTTGTTAAAATGAGCAACTCAAATAATTCTCACCAGGATACTGCCTTAAAGAAGGAACTGCAACAGATGGCATCTACCCTGCAGGAGTTTTCTTTGAAGATGCACGATTTTAAAGAGAACCTGGAAAATCTTAAAACAAGCAGTGAAAAACAGGCTGACACCCTCAAAGAAATGTTACACCAGACAAGGATAACAAGAGTAGAGGTTTCTCTAAATGACTTAGAAAGCAGACTTAAGGAAGAGGAAACACAGAAAGAACAGCTTCTTAAACAAAACACTTGGTTGGTTAATAAAGTAGATGACTTGGAAAATAGGGAGAGGAGAAATATCATCAGGATTTTTGGATTACCTGAAAACACAGGAGGTGATGATATTATTTCCTTTTTATTAAGTTGGATCCCTGACTTTTTAATTTAAAAGAAGGACTTTCCTTTGGCATTGAAAGGGAAAAACAGAGCTTTTGGGAAACCTGCCACTAACTCTAACTCTCCTCTTTGGTCAATAATTATCAAATTTCTTTCATACTTGGACAAGGAACTGATTTTAAGAACTTCTTGGAGGAAGGCACCTCTAAAATATAAACAGAGCCTGATAAGATTTGATAACGACTATTCATCTAGAATAATGGAGCAAAGGAAAAAATTGTGGCCAATGATAAAGTTTCTGAAACAAAATAACATCAAGGCACAACTTGCATATCCAACTAAGATAAGAATAATGTATGCCAACGAGATGAGGACTTTTATTGACTTAGAGGAAGCCTCTTCATTTATTAAAACTAATAATGTGATTACTTTACCAGAAGATATGGATTGGATATCACCTTCTCTCAAGAGAACAAAAGAAACAAATGTCTGGACAGATGTCAAAAAGATGAAGCAAAAGACTGATACTGTTACAGCCAAATCTCTCAAAGCATCTACTATGATATGAATTGTTTTAACATTACTTTAAAGGACCAATTTTACTGCTTGTAATATTAAAACAAAGGTAACTAATTACTGGAATCTTTATCAATTTGAAAATAGATACATGGGAGTTTTCACATTACCTCAGGTATGTAAAGAGTTTTCACATTACCTCAGGTATGTAAAACAGGGTACTTTACTTTCACAGAAGGAGGGTGATATAGCACATAAAATATTTATACTGCAAATCAGCATACATAGTATATGTGTATTTTCTCTTTACTTTCTCTCTTCTCTCTTTTCTCATTATTTATTTCAACTGCATCTTGTCTCCCTTTCTAAATTCTCTATTTACTATACTAATATAGTCTGTATATATTCAATAACTCACTATCTATACATAGATAAATCTTCTTTCGGCTTTTGTCTAAATAATCTAGTTTTAAGGTAGACTAATTGGAATAGTGAACTTAATTAATTGTTATTACAATATTTATTAGATTAATGATATTCATGGTTATGCTTATTGGGATCAGGGACATGTTTGTGATTAACTCTGAAATATTCCATTCATGCACATATGTCTTTGGAATTATTTCCTTTTAGTATTAAAAAGTACATTAAATAAAGGGAAAAATGTACTGTTGGTTAAGAAAAGTGAAGCTTTCTTCACATTCTATTTGTGTTGCCATAGCAACAGTAAACAATTGCTGCAGTTTCTAAGGACACTGTAAATCTGCGAAGTGCATTTAGCCTCCCAGATAGCAAATAATAAGCAAAAGTAATGTTGCTTAGTTATTAAAATGAAAAACAACCTAAACAAGGTAAAATAAATACATAATAGGATTATTTGTAAATATTTTATGATTTATCCTCATAGGATTACATATTCCTGGAAACACAACTGAAATGTTCCCAAACTACATGTGCACTGAAATGTAGCTGCTTGATTAAAAAGTATTACTCACTTTAACATGCTGATTTCACAAGCTGTCTGCACTGTAAAAGTTTCATTTTATATGTTACTTGAAATTGTCAGTCTCTAAACCATAGGAAAAGATACATATTACTTTTTGCAACGTTATCTTTACACTTACCTCACCCTCTGTACAAACTCACTTGGTAACTGATAGCTATTCATTTAAAATATCAGTTTAAATATTAAATGTGCCCTTGAAATGCTATTAACATTTTGACAAAATATAATCTGAACTGTAAAATGAATGACTTGAAAGAAGTGAAGTAATGCATAGACTTCAAAGACAGTTCTTGACACTACAGTAAAAGTAAAAATATATATTCACAAGGAAGTAGTGAAATGTTTTAGTCTTCCAGGAACACCGGCTGGGCAGCAAATACCAAACCACTTAGTAGAATTTGAAAAATAGTCGTGCACTGAAGCGTAATGTCCTTTATTTCCACAAAGGACAGCCACAAATAGCTCACAGCACCACAATAAAAATAAAACAAAACTGTCAACATTTTGCGATATGAGAAAGTTTGAAGAGCTAGGAAATTACTATTCTTTGTCTTTATAATTATTATTAGACAGATGTTAGACTCTGCTTAATTTAATGAATTGTGACATATGTTTATGAGGAAAAGTGGACTCAATTACTCACATTGGACTACACATTCCTGGAAACTCAACTAAAATGTCCCCACATTACTTGCAAATTTAAATAAAACTGCCTGATTAATAAACAATTTACTTTAACAACCTGAATCCATAAGCTATCTGCTCTATATATGCTACATTATATATGTCACTTGCATATGACAGTCTCTAGAGCACAAAAAAATTGCATATTATTTTTGCAACATGCTATATTTGCACTAACCATACATTCTAAACTAACTCAATTGGCAACTGACAAGTTATTTATTTGAAACAGTCTAAATATTATTTGTGCCCTTGAAATATTGTTGCCGTTTTGACAAAAAAAAAAAAAAACCTGAATTGAAAAAGGAATGATTTGAAGAATTGAAGTATTGTACAGATTTCAAAGACAGCTATTGAAACTACAATATAAGTAGAAATGTATACATGCAAGGACAATTTGAAATGCTTTATACTTTTAGTTAAATAGCTTATTGTTAACTTTTTGCTTTATCAGAAAATTTAAAGAGCTAGGAAATTATTTCTAATTTGTCTTTATAATGTTTAATAAAGTGATGTTAATAGGTTCATAGGTAGGTACTAGGCTATCTGCCCTGGGGCCTATACAAGCCGAGCCAAAAAGGTACCCTGGCTTTTGCCACCCAAGAAAATTATTTTCCTGTGCCACTGTCGAGCAGAGCCACAGAGGTGATCCCCAGGGTGAATTTCCTATTTCCTATCCAATCATATAGGTTCATTTAGTCACTGACTTGTTTAATGGATTGCGAGTCATGTACAAGACAGACTACTGAATGTTATTTCTGTTTACATATGTTTGCTGAATTTCTTTTATTAGCACTGATTTAAAACAAGGGAAAGAAAGGGAAGGGGAATCTCTGTTTTTGGTCAAGGGAGGAGAGGCTTAAGAGTATTCTAACTGCCCCGAGAACTCTCTAAGATGCTCTAAATACTATTTGATTAATACTTACCTAAGGTAAGTCTTGATTACCATATAGGTACCTTCACATTCATTCCAGACCTGATATGATTACCTATTCTGGAAGCAGGAGGTGTCCTATGCAGGATGAGAATTGACAGGGTGATCATAGTTCATTATTAGACTCTGCTTTGTAAATCTATAAATATGTAAAAGCACTGCACACTAGAATGTAGGGCACCTGTACTCAGAGTCAGGATACCACTGATAAGCCATGTCTTTTCATAAGTGTAAGTTGAAGTTGGTGAGCTGAAGAGTGGGAAAGTAAAGGAAGACAGTACACCTACAGCAAATTCATATTTCATTGGTAATCAGTCATTGTCTCCTGTAGAGTCCTTTTAGTCAAATTATTTTAGTAATAATCTATTTGTTGTTGCCTTATTTTGTGTATGCTCCTTTGTTGCATTTAGTGTATCCACAAATGACATATCTGACATGTTTGGGATCTCTTAAGGGTAACTAAATATTGGATATTTTCTAAGTCAAGCATAATAATTGTTTACACTACTAACATTCCATCCTGATATATAAAATACTATAGAACAATAATAGAATAATATAGAATTTGATATCTCTTTTAAGAAAAGTCTCCATATAATAATTTAACATATGGAGCTCAGTTGATATTGTTGGTTAAAGGTATGAGTAATAATCCAATAGATCTATCTTTATCTATTGGATTAGGAATGACTTTCATTCCATGTTCAATTGGAAATTAATATTTACTTGTATTTGATACTTTAGAATTAGTGTTTTATAGAAGTACGTTTTTAAAGCCTGACCAGAATTTTACCCTACTTATATTTAAAGAAGAAAGAACATTAAATTACACTCCCAAGTTTACACACGTAAAAATAACATCCAATGTTATCAGAGAATATGATATAACTACTATAATCAAAATAAAAAAAGAAGCAAAAAGTTTCTTCCAACAATAACTTGAAATGGATTTAAAAGTCTTATCATTAAATACTAATGGCTTAGATAATGCAAATAAAAGATCAAACATACTAAATTATTTAAATCTAAATAAGGCACAAGTAGTATTTCTCCAGGAAATGCATTTTAAGACTAATGATAGCTTTATTTGGAACCCTAAGGACTATACAGTCTTAGCTCAATCCTCCTCTAGGACAAAGACAAAAGGAGTATCAATTCTCTGGAAGAAAAACATAATCACTCCAAAAGTTATTTATAAATATGAAGACAAAGAAGGTCTACTAGCATTTGTTATAATTAAATTTAATAACAGAATATGGATCTATATTGGTTCCCAGGAATTGGAGCAGGAACAGATAAAAAACACCTATATTTTATTTCCAACAATTATAAAAGAAATCTTATACTGGGAGGATACTTTACTTGTACCTTAGATGCTTCTGAAACCAGCAAGAAGTCTTTTCGCATAGCAACTATTTCAAAATCCTTAACAAAATGGATTGATACATTTAATTTAATAGACACTTTTAAAGTAAAAGATGATAAATCCTTATTATTTTCCCATAACGTCCATAGATTTGGAACACAAACCAGAATAGACAAATTATTCATAGTTCAAGATTTACAAACAAAAATCCTCAACTTCTCAGTAGTTCCATGCCCCTTCTCAGATCATGACTCTGTTTTAATGAAGCTCCAAATGGAGTTTAAACCTTTAATCCTCTCAACTAGAATTCCATCATATATCATGAAAATTAAAGAATTCGGACCCTGGATGTTGTCAGAACTACAATTATTTCTTGAAATTAGTAATACAACAGAAATCAGTAGAGTCATCATTTGGGACTCATTAAAAGCGTATTCATTTGGTAAGACCCTTAGCTGGTACAAAAACAAAGTTAGAGAGTGGGAATCTGAATCATTAGACTTGCAAACCAGACTCTTGACAGCAAAATCTAAAAAAAATCAGAATTGTCCAGAAGTCAAAAAAAGAAATAGAGGAATTAAATAAAAAAATATAATGAAATTTATACACACAAAACTTGTCTAGCCTTGGAAAAGTTAAAAATAAACTCATTAGCCACCTCACCCAGATATCTACATAACTTATCTACAAGAATTAAAATACAATCTAAAGCAAATAACACTGGTAGTATATATCATGGAAAGAAAGAGAAAAAAGTATCAGATATAGGAGACATCCTTGAAGCATTTTGGTTCCATTATATGGAACACTTCAAAAAAGAAGATTTAGATACCAACCAAATGAATTTAGATGCAAACCTTATCAATATAAAAAAAATCACGAAAACTTAAAACTAGACCTACAAAAACCTATATCCTACAAAGAAATTGTTGATAAAATAAACGAAAGAAAATCTAACAAAGCTCCAGGGATACATGGTATAATTACAGAAATTTACAAACTCTTCCCTTCAACAGTAATCTCCCTTTTTCATACAACTTTGCTAGAAGTCCAGTCAGAAGCAAAATTACCACCCTCATGGAAATATTCTCTCATAACACCAGTTCTAAAAGATAATAAACCATCAGACCTTTGCACCTCATGCAGACCTATATCATTACTGAATAATGATTACAAAATATTCAAGTCAATCCTTGCTAACAGAATGAAAATCCCACTTTCAAAGACAGTTAATAATGATCAAACTGGATTTTTATATAACAGGCACACACATGATAATATTAAAAATACACTTACTCTTATAGATTATGTGAATAAATAAGACAGAGAAACACTTGTAATCGGATTAGACATTGAAAAAACCTTTGATTCCTTCAACTAGGAATATCTGTTTAAAACATAAGCATTATTTGGATTTCCCCCTCCCTTAATCTTACTAAAAACATATATATATTAAGAACTTAGCCTACATTAAATTAGGTCCTTTCACCTCAGAATCTATCCATATAACGAAAGGCACTAAAGAAGGATGCTCCCTTTCACCTATTTTATTTGCTTTGGCTATAGAAATACTTGCAGAAATATGCAATAATCCAAGAATAAAAGGAATAGAAGTCTATGACCAGTGCATATCTAAAATAATGCTTTTTGCTGATGATATTTTATTAAACCTATCAAACTCCAGAGAGTCATTAGGAGAGCTAGAAGAAGTAATGGAGAGATTTTATAAGATTTCAGGTCTACACTTTAATAGATCAAAATCAAAATTTCTATTTTAAATAAGAAAAAAGAACTACAAGTTACAGATAAATCCATCATAGGAAAACAAGAACTTATGCTAAATTATTTAGGAATAGTGTTATGCAAAAATATAAATGAAACAATATTAATAAATTATAAAAACATTACTGAAACAATAAAAATATATATAGAAAAGTGGAACAAAATTATATTAACTTTTGAAGACAGATTGCAAATAATAAAAATGGTCTTATTGCCAAAAATACTATATGTAGCATTAGCAATACAGTTAATTCCGGAAAGATACAATCTTAAAGAAATAAACTCATGTTTAATAACATTTTAATGGTATCCCAAAATGAATAGAGTAGCTCTAACTCATCACATTAGGCCCTGGAAGCAAGGAAGATTGAACTTCCCAGAAGTAGAAACATATATAAAAGCATCTGTGCTTAAAATTACAATAGACTGGATAAACCCAAATTATTTTGCCAAATGGAAAGAATTAACAACGGCTTTATTAACAAATGAATGTAATCTGTTAAAAAAAATGTTTAATAGTAGACAAATCAAACAATCCCTGGTACATACTATGCATAAGTATACAATATAATATAAAAAACCCTTCTAAAACAACACTGATTAATCATTACATCAATTCCTTTAGGAAACTTATCAATGCATAGATCTAAAACTTTGATTTGACGTTTTAACCCCATTTACCATCACTAAGAACTTTCCTCACAAAATATATAGGGAAACAATAACATCCTGGGAACAAAATGGATTCTTATGCTGGTTTCAATGTGTAAATAAATTAAATGTTTTTGATATACATATGATAAAAACTGCTTACAATATTCCAACACAGGGCTGGTTAACCTTACAAAGTATTCTAATGTGCACTCAAGATTTATGCTGATTAGTTAATAATTCATCATTTAAAAATATTCCAAATCTAATAAGTTTTATGTATGAATTTATATATAATAGTTGTGAAAAGAAAAAATCCCATTTCAAATCTATATAAAGAGTTAATAACATATAAAACAATTCCCCAAATGATCATACTGGCAGTTTTTAACAAAAGGTCAGTCATTGCAGTTAACAGAAGAAATTAAAAATAACATCTTACTATCAGTTACTTACACCTCTAACACACAGTACTGGACAATATTTAACTGGAAATACTTACACAGAGCATTTTTAACACCAGATAGAATTAAAAAGATCAGTACTACTACAAATGTTTTTGCTGGAGGTGTGAAAAGTCAAATAAAGCAGACTGGATTCATATTTTTTATGAATGTAATAAAATTAAATCATATTGGAATAGAATCAATCATTTTTTACAAGCTTTATTTAATGAATCCTTTACCTTAACTAAAGTTTTGATAATACTAAATGTAAATGAAGGTCCCTACCTGAATAAGACAAATATGTATTTTTTATGGACAATACTTGCTATATCTAGGAAATGTGTAACCAGAAGGTGGAATTGAAATACACCCCCAACCTTGGAAGAATTCTACACTTTACTGAAGTCAACTGCATTGATTGAAATACAAATCAAAGAACTACGAATCTATCCCAGGCCATTAGTAAATAATCCTTGTTAGAAAGTTAAGGGCTGGATTCACGAAGGCTTGCATGGAGTCTAAGAGTAGAGTAAGACTCCATGCAGCCATGTCATCCGAGTGATCCAGGAACAGCTGGCAGGGGCATGTAAGAGAGCTCCTAAAACTCCTCTTACACGGACAGGGCTAGGATATGCAAATTACCACATTTGCTGCTGAAAGGCATGCAAATGAGGTAAAACTGCAATTCAGGAAACCCTAACCTGTCTGAGTAAGAGTAGTGTTATTTGTAGAAATGTACTCCATTGACAACTGAGTACGGTTCTGCAAATAGCAAAACGGAGCTGTGACAACTCGAAAAAAAGGATGCATCCAGTTGAGGAATCATGGCAATGGCCAAAAATACGGCCATTGGCAATGCCCACCAATGCAAAATTAAAATAAAATAGTTGTAAATTTTTTTTCACGATCACCAATGTTTAAGCATAGCACTGCACCGCGCAAACACGGTGCATTATAAAAACCATAAAAGCAAGAATTAAAATGCATACATGTGTATATTACAGTAATCCCTAATATACAATGCAAGGGAATGGCAGTCCCAAGACAACATGGCCACCGAGTAGAGGTTGCTAAGGGGGGAAGCTCAGTCTAAGAGATGTAACCAAGCATTCGTAGGCAATCCTATGCAAATGAGGGTAAGGATAGTGAATCCCAAGTTTACATAGCAAAAGAGCACAGTTAGTGTAGTGTATGAGTAGGATAAGGGGTGTAACAGAGTAGAAGATAGTTGACGTCTAAGGGGGATACGTCTGAGAGAAGTGAAGCTCATTGGAGTAGAGTGGCATGTGTCTGCTGTCAGATGCTAATCACTGGAAGAGGTGTGTCAATAGGTACCCCAGCTAAATCAAGAAATTGAAGGTGTATGCTGTGAACAACACCAACGTTTCTTGTAGAAATGCCTGCAATGTGTATGCGCGCGTGTGCGCACCTGTAAAACCGAGTAAGCCTGTGTGCACTCATGTGCACCTGTGTGCGCGTGTATAAGCTGGAGAGCAAGTGTAAGGATGTTGAAACCCATGTAAGTGCGTTTGCGCCTGTGTGCGCGTGTGTTAGCAAGAATAATCAAGTTGCAGCCCGTGTAAGCATGTGTGCATGCGTGTGAGCTTGTGTGCGCATGTTTGCACTTGTGTGCAGGGCGCTGCCCCCCTGAGGAAACAGAAAGGGAAAAGGAAGCACAACAAATAGTAGGAAGTTAACCAGGGAGTACTAGCAGAGCTAGCAGGTGAAAACAATCAGAATCAGGCAATTACACAGGCAGTGCACTAGCCCAGCCCAGCACAGCACTTAAAATTCAGCAAACAACTTCCCAGTATGTTTTTCTCAGAGACACTGCAACACTGCAGTAAGCTAATAGAAGTGAAAACTGAAAAAGCTTTACTGAGACAAAGAAATGTTAGGGGCTTCATTGCTGTTATAAGGTGACATATGCAACATGCTGTGGGTGGTGACAATGCGAATGCTGCTGAGCAACCCACAGTGAGGCGATGAAGAAGAGTGTACAGGCCTAGGGTAACTTACCAGGGACTACATGAGCTGGAGAAAGTGGAGCAATATAGAGTGGACAGAGACCTCATGCAGCAAATTGTTGAGCTGTGCAGGTCATGCCTCACACACAGAACCAACAGAGGGGAACCCATCCCAGTGTAAACCAAGGTATGTGTTGGCCTAAGAATACTAGCAACAGGTACCTTCCAGTGACCAACTGGCAATATGATGGGGATTTCACAGGCATCAGCATCCAGGGTACTGCACCAGTTCCTAAATGCCATTGCAGCACATGTCGGTGATCATGTATATTTCCCCAATTCCCGTGAGGTATTGGCCAGCAATATGCATCTCTTCCAGCAAATAGTGGAATACCTTGAAGTAGTGAGTGCAATAGACTGCATGCACATTCACATCAAAGCACCAGCTGGTGAGCGGTGTAGGGTGTACTGTAACTGCAAGGGATACCCCTCCATCAACTGCCGGTTGTGTGTAATGCCCAGGGCATAATAATGAATGTGTGTGCTGGCTGCCCTGGAAGCTACCATGACTCCCATATCTGGCATCTGACGCAGCTGTACCAGACATTTGCCAATGGGGATATCCCTCATGGTCACCTAGTAGGAGATACTGGATATGCACTTGAGCTGTGGCTGATGACACCCATCAGAAATGCACACACACCTGAACAGGAACTCCATAATGAGGCACATGCACAAACACAAAATGTAATTGAGCGTGTGTTTGGGCTGCTCAAGTCACGGTTCCGGTGCCTGGACACATCTGGTGGAGTCTTGCAGTACTCACCAACTACATGTACCCAAATAGTCATGGTATGTGCTATGCTACACAATATGATCCTGCGAATACAGCTGCAGCAGGAGCAGCATTGGCATGGGCACAACAGCCCCCCACCATTGCCAAGGCCATCACAGGTAGAGCGTGACTCAGAGGAGGAACAACCTGAGCCTGCCCCAGTAGGCAGAAGGAGGCATGCCCAGTATGCTCTGGCCTTGGCAAAGAGACAACACATAGCATATACACTGGCTCAGTAGGAACCCTGGAAATGATACCTCTCTCTGACTTGCACATATAGTAAAAGGGATCCCTAACTTGACACTACCTGTTAACAAACATGTATAGGGAGTGTAAAATGTGCATCCAACATAGGCAGCCCTGCAGCACCACCTGAGGCATGATTGCTATGTGTTAAGCAATATAAAGCAGTGCTAAACAGCTCTCACCACTATTTAGTATATGTAAACAAAATTGCACACACTAAGTACCACAACTACAGGCAATGTTGAGCAATACTGGGCACTGTTCAGCAATGTTGGTCATCCTTGATCAATGTTGTGCAAGTCTGGTCAAAATTGGGCATAGTTCATCAAAAGCAGGTAAACATGTTCATATTTGCTTCACTGTCCTTGAAGCAGTCTGTTCTACCATGTATGAAAATATGAAGCAGTGACAATCCTTGAACCCAGGATACAGTAGTACAGAACCACTAAACCATGACAGTATGTCAATGGTCAGCTTGTATGAAAAAATGTTTAAACGTCTATGCAAAGTATCTCATGGAAACCTTGCAGGCATAGCATAATCCCTGTCGAGTTAAGACACAAAGGTGAGGCCTGCAGTAAGAATAGAACCTGATATGCAACACACATATAGTATAAATGTTAAAATTGGTAATGTTCACACACATCAACAAATGTCATGGACCTCAGACAGCAACATACTGCAAGGTCACACTGGGCATGATCACACACTTAGGGCATGTCTGAGTACAGCAGTGGGCCACACATACCCGTCAGTTGCATGTGTCAATGCAGGAACCTCGCACTGTTCACCAATCTGCCATGTGCACACAGTTATATGACAACAGACACATAGATAATATAGTGAAACCCTGTCATAATCAAATATGTTATGCAGATACTTAGGTTGTTCATAGAAAGTGGGAAAGCAAAGAAGAAACAAAACCTGCAATCAGTACCATCACTGAACAATGTGCATCCCGAACATTATCATAGGTTCAGAGGTTGACACTAGGTTATCTGCCCTATGGCATGTATAAGCCTAGCCACAGTGTGTTTGGCTTTTGCAACCCTACTAGATTAGTAGACTGTGCCTGTGAATAGTAGGTCACACGGTATCCCACATATGTTCATTTCATTCTGCCCCTTTTTAGCAGGGACCCAGAACATATCCCAGGGCTAAACATACAATCACCTATCCACCTGTCTAGATGTCACCTGTAGTTGGTCAGTGTGTGTCTCTGCGTATGTGGGACTGTGATCTCAATCCCAAGTGAGTGGAGCCTCTGGGATGGGGATCTTCCCCTCCAGCATGTCCTATTAACAGAAGTGCTGATGTTCCCGTCCCTGGAGTGTGTAGCTGTAAGTGACTTTGATATCCTGAGGTGGAGCCTGTCCATCAATGCTGTGATGGACATGGCTTCAAAGAACAGGCACAGATCACATCCAAGTAGGCAGTAAGCAACTGAAGAGAGCTGGGGTCACCATAGCTAAACTGCGCATACCATCTGTGTAGTCCCTAGATCCACTTGGCTCTGTACATTTGTGGACATTACAGTTGCTGCAGGTGTTGGTTAAAGTACATCCGAAATGGGCCATTGTATCCAAGCATGGGCCTGATGCGTATAGGGGCACAATGACCCTACCTGATCTAGATGTAAAACCCTATGGGATAAGGTGGGCTATATAGAAGGTGAGTCCAACAACATTGGCAACGTGAATGTCAAAGTTGAGAGTACTAACAATTCATGTCCCCAAATCACACACACCATACGTGATGTATCATCACCTATGTTGTAATGTATGGGCACATTGTTACTACCAAAGGTGATGACTATGCCTGTGAGACCCTTCTTGGGGAAGCTTGTGACATCTGTGGAGTCGATTATGGCACACAGTTTGCAGTCATCTGCGAACATGGTCAGCCATATTCCTCCTGTGTTAGCCAGTACGTCTGAGAAATATATACAGACCAAGAGAGGTCCCAGGACTGAGCCCTGTGGGATGCCACGTGTAACGTGTATAGTCAGACATGGCACCTGCAATACTGACCATGTGTGTGCTATCCATGATACAGTTATCAATCCATCTTGTGACATATGTGTAGATATTGAAGCCAGTGAGCCTATGTATAATGGCCGAGTGGGGTATCATGTTGAACTGTTGTCCGAGCTCCAGGTAGGCTGTGTGGACAACCCCCTGTATATTTATGGACCATTTATGGACCTGTTACCTGTTTAAAGACATCAAACAGGTGCAAGAGGCAAGATCTGCCCACAACAAAGCCAAATTGCGTAGGATCCAGTGTCTGTATGTTCACAATGTCTATGTGTATGTGTTCCATGACAATATGCTCCATAGCTTAGCAGACCATGATAGTTAGGCATATAGTGCGATATTGTCCAGGGTCCCTTGTGGCACCACCACTGTGGAGCTTGAACACTGATGCTGTATGCCATTTCTTGGTACATATCCTGTAGTAACTCTGATATTGAACAGTGACATAATGTGAGTGTGAATGTCATCATGAATCCCGTGTAAGCTGCAGGCCGGGACACCATCTGGTCCCATTGAAGCTGTGTTGTCTGCTATGGAGAGGGCAGCACTCACATGTCAATCTGTGAAGTCAGGGAGGCTACACCCTGTTGGGATGGACATGTGTACTGCAGGGGGGATGGAGTGGAAACATTTCCACTGAACCTGTTTGCCAGGATGTTTGCAATGTCAGTGGGTTCACTGTATGTTTTGTCATTATGCAGTAACTCACAGCATATCTGTGAGTTCCCACCCAGGTCCCTGGCATAACTAAAGAAGGCCTTGTGATTGTCCATAGTTTCACTTGCAAGTGTCTGTTATAAGCAGCCCTTAGATGAATCAACAAGTGATCGTAGCTATTCCATAGTACTGATCAGAGATCCCTTCCTGATTGGGATTGTGCTCTATCATGAAGTAGCCTCCTCCTGTCCTTGTATAGCTCATTAATGACCGTGGTCCACCAGACATGTCCCCTGTCTTTGGAGGAGTGAGTCTTGTAGTTATCTGGGATAGCACAATCCGTGCATTCCAGTAGTTGTCCATTGAATGTGTTTGTAAAGGATTAAGTGGTCTGAGCCATAATTAACACTGTCCTAGGGTCTTTGACAGATACCACCTCGGTTTGTATAAGTGTGATGTTTGCTTATGAGAAGTACTTCACTTAGATCACCTAGGATGTGTGTGTGTATGGGATATGTATGTCCAGTGAGATGAATGTATGTTCTGACCTTAACAATGAGGGGTATACCTCTGGTGTGGAACATAGAGTCCCCATGTTGGTGATGAGCAGGTCCCACATGTTTCAACCCCCTGTGGTTGTGGCGACCATTTCTGCCATAGCATATGACTCTAAAAATCCTAGCAACTGTTGTGCGAGTGTGTCGGTGCTTGAGTAGTATTCCCATTCAATGTTTGTGTATTTGAAGTCACACAATATAATGGTGTTTGGAGAGACCTTCACATTCCCCATTGTTCCCAGGAATACCGAGTGTTGTCCCCGAGTTTGGGAGTGTGGTCCATAGCAGTCTACAAACAGAAATGCAGTTTGGCCCACTGTCAGTTGCACATGTACATTCTCTGATGCTTTGAGCATTGCTACCAACATGGAGGTGTGTGTATGTATGATGTATATGGATACCCCTCCTATTGTTGTTGGCCGGTCTGAGTCTTGTGTCCGAAAAACATGGTATGAAGTAAACCCTGGTAGTGCTGGTGTGCTTTTGTGAGCCTGAACCAGGTGTCTGTTACAGCACATATATCGAAGTCTCCATACTGATGTGAATCCTGAGTGCATGCATTCTGAGGGTTAGACATATGTTGTTGAGCAGCATTACTCTCCGTTTCCTTTACCCTGTAACGTCTATGGAGGTGGTTTTGTCTTCTGAGCCTCACTTCAAACAGTCACTATGGGTGTGGCAAGAGCCGTAGCTAGTCTGTGAAACCCTAGGGGTGACAGGTGCATGGCATTCATAGCGAATCTATGTGGTATGTCGAGCATGTAATCCCAGGCTGACAAACACTTTATCCCCTTTGGATGACACCAATATGTTAGCCAACTGTTAAAAGTGATAAGCTTGTCTGTATACTGTGACCTACTTTTTTGTGAGGGTAAGATGCTACACAAGGTCAGGGTCATACTGGTCTGGGCTACATGATCAGAGAGCTCCTCTATGTCCCTTGGCATGTAGTCCAGGGAGGAACATCTGAGGATTTACACACCAGCATGGTCAATGATTAAGCCATATTTGTACTTGCAGTGGACTGACAAGAGTGCATGTGTCATGTGGCAGATCCTGGCACCCAACAGACAGCACAAAGTGACCTTCTCCTTGTTCAGCCTAGCGAGTGGGATGTCAGTGTGGCCGACAATTACAGTCACCTATTACAAGTGTATTAGGTGTGTTGTGTAGGCCTAAGGGCAGTGACTGTGTGGCACACTGACTTTGTGAACTATGTGATATGTGTGTATAGTTGTGTGTTAGCAGTTGTTTGGTTGTCTGCTTTGGATGTCTCTGCTGCTTAGGCAGAGTATATTTAGCGGCTCCAAGTATGTGTTTGTGTGGTAATGTATTTGGTTTGCTGTCATCATAGGTCCATGTGAGACTGGATTTGTGGTGTGTGTGGTTACCTTCACCACCTGATAGACTGTGCCAGTCACGGCTTGGGAGAGCACAGCCTCCTGTCTGTCAATACAGTTGCATCTCTGACATATATCTCAGTTTGTTGTTAGGAGGACAGGGTTCTCTGTGTACATAAGGCAGTTGTAACAATGCGTTACAATTCCAATATGCACCAGTTGGCCTGGAGAGTACACACTAAACCGACCTTTGGACATGCCAGGATATAATGATGACATAGAAACACCAACCAGGATCCAAAACAGGTTTATTGTCTTCAAACTCTAGCGCCTCGGCCACTGTAAGCCTTCAAGGAGTAAAGTTTCAGTAATATAGCACAATATATATATAGTCACACCAATCAATCAATAAAACTATTATACAATTAAATAATAAAATTACTCAATTAAATCACATTTTTCCAACAGCATTCTGTGTTTAAGCCTCTAGGTAATAAAGTGCCAAACTTTAAAATAAAAACAGTTTCATACTTTAAAAGTAGTTTTGCCACAACTGCAACATCAGACTCTAACTTTGCTATCTGTTGTAAAATAGTTGCTTTTAAAGTGTCAGTGCTACCATTATGAAATTCATAAAAATGTTGAGCCAAAGGGCTCTCCATTTTTTTATTTTTTATGTCCCTAAGATGTTCTAACAGCCTGACTTTAAACATTCTTTTAGTTTGCCCTATATAGAACTTATGGCATCCACATGTGATTGCATAAACCACCCTATTAGTTCTACAAGTGTATGAACCACTTGAATAAAATGGTAAATTATTAATATTAGAAAAAGTTCTATATACAAATGGGCAAGCCTGACATTTCCTACATGGGAAAGTACCTATACTAGATGGTTGAAGTGGTATTTTATTCCCTGGATTAAAAAATTTTGTTCGTACCACCATATCCTTAATATTCTTACCTCTTTTATAGGAAAAAATTAATTTTTCATTTTTAAATTACTTAATTCATCATAATTCTCTAAAACTCCCAAAATGCAATATTTTATGTTTTATCATATCACTACATACATTGTATGTGGACACTACAAATAAATTATTATCCACCTGACTTTCTCTATTGATTGTATAACTATTAATAATCTTTTTCTTATTGTACCCATCATATCTCATATTTATGATTTTTTCTATATCAGCATCCACTAATTTACTATCATAATTTCTGTTCAAAAACATCCTTTTAGTTGTTTGAATTTCCTTATAAAACACTTCATCATTACGACATAACCTAGAAATTCTTAATTCACCATATGGCAATGCTCTAATAATGTGTGCAGGATGACAACTAGTTGCTTGTAAAAATCATGTGGGTCCCAAATTTCCTGTATAAACTTGTAATTATAGGCAAACCAACAGTACCTTGTAACTTAATATCTAGAAAGTTTACTGACTGCCCATATTGTAACCCATCAAAATTAATTTTAAATCTATTGATTTGGATTTCTTGTACAAAATTCTGTATGTCATCATATCCCCCCTCACACAAAAATATCAAATCATCTATGTATCTATAATACAACTTCACATATTTCTTTACAAAATCATTCTTATAGATACATTCATTCTCTACCAAACCCATAAATATATTCACATACATTGGGGCAAATGGTGCACCCATTGCTGTTCCTTGTTTTTGATAGAAAATTAGATTATCAAAATAAAATGGTTATTTTCTAAGCAAAATTGTACAAGATCTAATATATAATGTGTGTGGGTGAGTCTCCCATGCTGTTAAACACAGCTTCTAAGCCAAATTTATGTTGGATGTTCGTATAAAGACTCTTCACATCTAAAGTAATCCAAAACATGTTCTCATTCCAAATAACTGATTTAATTTTTCCAAAAATCAAAAGAATCTTTGATGTAAGAGGGAAGACAGGCAGCTTCTTTCAATAATACTTTATGTAACACAACACCTAAATTATGTAAAAGTACTTCCTAGCAGACACAATAGGTCTACCTGGTGGTTTATTAATATTTTGTGTAGTTTGGGGAGACAATAAAAATAAGCACTACTGGTATCACTTAGGCAAAGTTTCTTCTTTACATCATTCTCAGACCAGAAACCCAACCGTAAACCTCTTTGAATTAGATTCTCATATTTAATTTTTGCCTGTTCAATACTATCCTGATGAGCTATACAATACACTGTTTCATCTCCTAATAAATCCCAACACATTTCCAAATATTGTGTGTAATGCATAATCACAATCTTATTGCCTTTATCCGAGGGCTTTATGACCAATTCTGTTTGTTTAGAAAAATTTCTCAATTCTTGCCATTCTATTTTAGACAAGTTATATGTGACTGAATTCCTATCAAAATGTTTTAATTCAAACTCTAATTCAAAATCTAGCATTGCGTGTAATTTTTTAATGCCATCATTGCAGCATGGAGGCATAAACGTACTTTCTGTTTTAATGCCTGAGGTATCTATATACCTCTGTTCGAAAAATTCACTGTCACAAGAAATAAACAATTCTTCTGTCTCTGAATCACTCTGTTCTAACACATTTCCATTAGAATTACTATCCATAACAAAGTTTTTAGATGTTAAAATATTGAAATAATACCATAAATGTAACTTCCTGATGAAACTATATAATTCTATTTTACATTCATATATTTTAGGAAGTACTGTAGGTACAAATTTCAATCCGTGATTTAAAACAGAAAGAAAGTGTTCAGAAATATTACAGCCTGACAAATTAATCACATTTTTGCTAAGTAGTTCGAAATTAGTACCATCTTGTTCTTTTATTGTCTCTCCACGGTCTTTGTGGACCATTCCTGTAATGCTCCTGCTCGCCAAAACCTCTTTTCCGTTGTTGACCAAAGTTTCCGCATTCGAAACTGTTCGGAAAAAATGGCGATTAGCTGGAGAAGGTAATTCCGGATACTCTCTAGCCTCCCTTGCGTGCATGAAATTGTCCATGTTCTGATTGGGTGTCATCACGCTCGAAGTACTATCACGTCTCTGGCCATTCTCAATGGGTTGATTCGTTGTCTGAGCCGATGTACGAGACCGCTGATTGGCTCGAAATAGGTACACATTGCCCTTTTCAAAATCTCTTAAGTCTCTGAATTTTGTACATTTTCTGATCAATAATTTTCTTTTCCAAGCCATTAACTTTTTCTTGAATGTCTCTAAGACAGGAATCAAGTCTGTTCCTGTCTAATACAGTAACTAGACTATTACACACTACATTAATGTCTTTCTTTAGGTTCACCAACTTAATATTATCTCGTTCTATTTGAATTTTAATCCATTCTCTTGAGCATTGATGGGCTGCACATTCCCATCTCGTCTGAAAAGATTTATCCAGCTGACATGTTGAATCAAAAGGCTCAGACGGGAATTTCAGTGCCCTGAGCCCTCTAGGTATAATGTCTAGTTTGAGATATCTGGATAAACTGTTAATATTATAGTATGTAGCTGTTTCTTTACTCATTAAATTAGTCAGTTTAGAAATGGTAGATTTGACTTCAATAGGAACATCCATGGGCTACCAATGTTCAAAGGGTTGTTAGAACGTTTACTTCTTGTTTCAGCGAAGCTCCCATGCTGGAATGTCCCCAGTATTCTCAGTACCTGTTGTTCTCTCTACCGGTCATAATTCGGTCTGAATTAGTATTGAAGAACCCATCTAGTGTTCGCTGGGAACCACCTCCATTGTCTTCTCTGAAAATTCTTGGTACATTTATGGCTGGATCACTGGCCATGGATAGTAAACAGCAACAAAACAAACTAAAACTGGAAAAGTTGATTCAGCACGACACAGAAACACCAACCAGGATCCAAAACAGGTTTATTGTCTTCAAACTCTAGCGCCTCGGCCACTGTAAGCCTTCAAGTAGTAAAGTTTCAGTAACATAGTACAATATATATAGTCACACCAATCAATCAATAAAACTATTATACAATTAAATAATAAAATTACTCAATTAAATCACATTTTTCCAACAGCATTCTGTGTTTAAGCCTCTAGGTAATAAAGTGCCAAACTTTAAAATAAAAACAGTTTCATACTTTAAAAGTAGTTTTGCCACAACTGCAACATCAGACTCTAACTTTGCTATCTGTTGTAAAATAGTTGCTTTTAAAGTGTCAGTGCTACCATTATGAAATTCATAAAAATGTTGAGCCAAAGGGCTCTCCATTTTTTTATTTTTTATGTCCCTAAGATGTTCTAACAGCCTGACTTTAAACATTCTTTTAGTTTGCCCTATATAGAACTTATGGCATCCACATGTGATTGCATAAACCACCGTATTATTGAAAGAAGCTGCCTGTCTTCCCTCTTACATCAAAGATTCTTTTGATTTTTTGGAAAAAATTAAATCAGTTATTTGGAATGAGAACATGTTTTGGATTACTTTAGATGTGAAGAGTCTTTATACGAACATCCAACATAAATTTGGCTTAGAAGCTGTGTTTAACAGCATGGGAGACTCACCCCACACACATTATATATTAGATCTTGTACAATTTTGCTTAGAAAATAACTATTTTTATTTTGATAATCTAATTTTCTATCAAAAACAAGGAACAGCAATGGGTGCACCATTTGCCCCAATGTATGCGAATATATTTATGGGTTTGGTAGAGAATGAATGTATCTATAAGAATGATTTTGTAAAGAAATATGTGAAGTTGTATTATAGATACATAGATGATTTGATATTTTTGTGTGAGGGGGGATATGATGACATACAGAATTTTGTACAAGAAATCCAAATCAATAGATTTAAAATTAATTTTGATGGGTTACAATATGGGCAGTCAGTAAACTTTCTAGATATTAAGTTACAAGGTACTGTTGGTTTGCCTATAATTACAAGTTTATACAGGAAATTTGGGGACCCACATGATTTTTTACAAGCAACTAGTTGTCATCCTGCACACATTATTAGAGCATTGCCATATGGTGAATTTTTAAGAATTTCTAGGTTATGTCGTAATGATGAAGTGTTTTATAAGGAAATTCAAACAACTAAAAGGATGTTTTTGAACAGAAATTATGATAGTAAATTAGTGGATGCTGATATAGAAAAATCATAAATATGAGATATGATGGGTACAATAAGAAAAAGATTATTAATAGTTATACAATCAATAGAGAAAGTCAGGTGGATAATAATTTATTTGTAGTGTCCACATACAATGTATGTAGTGATATGATAAAACATAAAATATTGCATTTTGGGAGTTTTAGAGAATTATGATGAATTAAGTAATTTAAAAATGAAAAAATATTTTTTCCTATAAAAGAGGTAAGAATATTAAGGATATGGTGGTGCGAACAAAATTTTTAATCCAGGGAATAAAATACCACTTCAACCATCTAGTATAGGTACTTTCCCATGTAGGAAATGTCAGGCTTGCCCATTTGTATATAGAACTTTTCTAATATTAATAATTTACCATTTTATTCAAGTGGTTCATACACTTGTAGAACTAATAGGTGGTTTATGCAATCACATGTGGATGCCATAAGTTCTATATAGGGCAAACTAAAAGAATGTTTAAAGTCAGGCTGTTAGAACATCTTAGGGACATAAAAATAAAAATGGAGAGCCCTTTGGCTCAACATTTTATGAATTCATAATGGTAGCACTGACACTTTAAAAGCAACTATTTTACAACAGATAGCAAAGTTAGAGTCTGATGTTGCAGTTGTGGCAAAACTACTTTTAAAGTATGAAACTGTTTTTATTTTAAAGTTTGGCACTTTATTACCTAGAGGCTTAAACACAGAATGCTGTTGGAAAAATGTGATTTAATTGAGTAATTTTATTATTTAATTGTATAATAGTTTTATTGATTGATTGGTGTGACTATATATATTGTGCTATGTTACTGAAACTTTACTCCTTGAAGGCTTACAGTGGCCGAGGCGCTAGAGTTTGAAGACAATAAACCTGTTTTGGATCCTGGTTGGTGTTTCTGTGTCGTGCTGAATCAACTTTTCCAGTTTTAGTTTGTTTTGTTGCTGTTTACTATAATGATGACATACACTGTTGACTGATCACAAAGGATCAGTAGTGTGTTAAGTGTGTAAAAGCGTATAACAGGGGTTTAGTGTTTATGTTTGTCATTGCTTTTGAAGGATTATCTGCGAAGGAGTACAGACAGAACTATTACACCTCCTACAGATATGTCAGAAATTGCAATGTACAGTCATATATGTCCTTGGTCAGGGTCAGCTGTACCTGACTGACAATGTCGACATCCTGTCAGACAGGCCCATACATACATACCCACCTCACAGTGACAAAAGGCCCTATCATCATACCAGGAGATATCATATGTAGAATGTGTAAACTGCTGCTCCCAAAGCCAAATGAATCCCATCACGTGGATAACATTGTTTCCCCATATGTGTCATAAGTGAACAACAGAACAAACAGACCCTGCACCTGATCAGTCTGTTGAGCCTCACAGTCTGTACAGGATCTTACACTGTTGAATGTGTTACAGCAACATGTGGCACACCCCACAAGTGTTGGTGCACAACAGACCATGGGAACTATAGTCCTATAAGCCTATGAAGTCTGAACTGCTAGGCCATGGAGTCCATCATGATTGCAGTCAGGAACAGAGCTATTGTAATCTCCCAAACACACAACCCAAACGTCTCTGGTATGTTAATGAGCAGATCATGTTCCCCAAAACATGCAAGATTGTTTCAAGGCAGCCACCCAGGACATACATCACTGAAAGGAGCAACACACGTCCCACATAGACATTGAATAGCCCTTTATCAACATCACAGACACATGTTCTATCCACAAAACCAACAATCTGTGCATGACTATGTATTGTCATATGAAGGAATGGCAATTTGTCCACAGATAGATCACACAAGCTATGAATTGTGGACTCCTGTGCAAGCTGTTCACACCTGCTGACCCACAAGGTTCATTCCTGGGATTGCATAAAACTAAGTGCACACACATTACGATGTCCAGTCGGATGATGTCAGCATCCTACAAATATAGCAGAAGAATGGAAACCACATAGTAATGCATATAGCGTGTCGTGTTAATGTGTATTTCACTAGTGTCATAACATAGTGAGATAGGGGTTTGAATCCTGCAATTGCTAATTGCATGTATGTGTCTGTGTGTGTGATTCCCATTGAGAGAAGTGGCCTTTTTTGAGACTGTGAAAACAGATTAGCAGAGGTGAATTCCTCTTTGTCAAGTGTGATGATGTCAGTATCCCACAAATACAGCTTTGGAAAAAAAATGCTCCCAGTAAAGCATATTGCATGTCATGTTAATGTGTATCTCACTAGTATCATAACATCGTTTGGTAGGGGGTTGAATCCTGCAATTGCTGAGTGTATGTGTCTGTGTGTGTGATTCCCTTTGAGTGGAGTGGCCTTTTTGGAGACTGTGAAAACACATTAGCAGAGGTGAATTCCTCTTTGCCAAGTGTGATGATGTCAGTATCCCACAAATACAGCTTTGGAAAAGAATACTCCCAGTAAAGCATATAGCGTGTCGTGTTAATGCATATAGTGTGTCGTGTTAATGCATATTTCACTAGTGTCATAGCATAATTAAGTAGGGGTTTGAATTCTGCAATTGCTGAGTGTGTGTATGATTCCTATTGAGGGGAGTGACCTTTTCGGAGACTGTGAAAACACATTAGCAGAGGTGAATTCCTCTTTGCCAAGTGTGATGATGTCAGTATCCCACAAACACAGCTTTGGAAAAGAATACTCCCAGTCATGCATATAGTGCGACATGTTAATGCATATTTCACTAGTGTCATAACATAGTTAGGTAAGGGTTTGAAGCCTGTGAATGTGTGTGTGTTTAATCCTATGAGAGGGATGGCCTTTTTGGAGACTGTGAAAACACATTTAAAGAGGTGAATTCCTCTTTTGCTGGTTTGATTATGTCAGTATCCCACACATACGTTAGTGGAAATGATAAATCCCAGTAAAGCATATGGTGCGTCATGGTAATGCATATCTGTGTAGTATCATGACATAGGTAGGTAGGAGTCTGAATCCTGCAATTGCTGAGTGTGTGTGTGTGTGACACTGTTGAGCATTGTGTTGTGTGTTTTGCTTTTACTACTGTCTGACATATCAGTAAAACAACAGTATGTGCATTGACACTGCAGGTATCTGTGTGGCAAATACAGATATGTACATGTGACCTACATCGGTAACTGTGTGGCCAAGACATACATGTGACCTCATTCACTTCATAGGTGTGAAGACTGCTGTCAACACGACTACATCTGTTACCATTGACAGTTGTTGCTGCTGCTTCTTGGACCGTAGCTCACATATGTATATATGTGACAAGTTCAGCCACTGTAGTGAGCTGTGCCCTATGTCACCTGTGTCACACACACACATGACAATTGTTATAGAATAGTGTGAGTGTGGGTGTATGTCTGTGGCATAACACAGACATGTTCAAACACAACACAGTCTGTCAATAATGGCCAATCATTGTAGGAATACAACAACTATGTGGATATGCATACAGACCCCTTATTGCTTATGTGATACACTGAGGGACATCAGCATAGCTTTGGGAATGTGGATATCAAAGTACAGATGAAATCACATGTGGCTGTTTGTACACATCGGTACCCCTGCTACATGTTGTGTGCTACGACCAATGTAGTACTATCACGATACTATGTGTAGTAAAAGTGGATGACTATGCTATGGTTGACTCATAGCTTCACAACATGGGTTTGTCAACAGGTATCTGTCTGTATGATACCATTGTGGGGGATAAGTGTCTAATCCGGGGAATGCTATGTAGGCCACTGTATGCATCACCAGATGTGGACGTATATATCCCTAGTGTGTCTGCTTGTCCCTAGGATAGACACATGCCAAACAGGAGTGGTCACGGGAATGTGTTGTGGTCAGTACCACTGGTAACTGGTATAGCACAATACCGGAAAGATTCTAATGCTACTGTGTATCCTACAGCTGTGTGTCACTTGTCAAGACATCATGTAACAATTGTTTAAAAGCAGGCTGTTGAGGTTATGTACACTACCAGAATGCTGACCAATGACCAATATCAACAGTATCACCCACAGCACAGTGTCATGCCATGTCATACACACATATGTACCCAAGTTGTGACATGTGTAGTGACATGCATATTGGACACCAATAGGAAATATGAAGTATTAACAGTGTGTAATACAGGACATGTCACCCTTTCCATGTACCCACCATGCACATACATGCAAACAGTGCACCTCCACTATGTTCACAAATGTACACCTTGAAATCTGTACTGCATACATCACAAACGTAACATCCACTCACGACACATGCTGCCAGTACCACACACATCAGCCAACTGGCACATGTGTGGACAATCCATGTTTGGAATGGACACTGGTGTAACAATGCTTAATTGATAATCAGTGCTGTGATGCATCATGCCTGCACAGATACACCTACAAGGATATCATTACACTTTACTGTTCACAACATGCTAACATTGCTACACTGCTAGTAGGTCACCCTGTGCATCAGCACCATGTTATCCTGTTCCTGCATCAATGTCACAGATGACAGGAGGTGGCACAGTTTCATCATATGCACAGTGTGTGTGATTGTTTTTTCCAGAGCCCCAATCAACATGTATGTGTGTGTGTGTGTGTGTGTGTGTGTGTGTGTGTGTGTGTGTGTGTGTGTGTGTGTGTGTGTGTGTGTGTGTGTGTGTGAGGGACAGCAGTACAGTGTGGGTCAGTGTTGATGTGATGTGTGTGTGTATGTGTTAGTCCTACCTGTTGGTAGTTTGTGTGTGTGTGTCTGCATGCACACAGTACCCCCTTGTGGCTGCCAAATACGGGAGTTTGTAGGACAGCCACAGACTGTACCTGCCAAGCTGTACAGATCACTGTCTCTGGCCACAGACACAGTACCTGTGCCTAGCAGGGGTGACATGGACAGTATCGGGTACTAAGCCAGACTGTGTACTATCGTCAGAGGCAGAGGGATGTTGACTGGACCCATGTCCCTGCTGGGACTGGCCAGAGGCACGTGCACGTGGTCGTCTGGGAAGGTCTACCGACAGCCCAGCCACAACAGTGCTGGGGCTGGTACTGGCACTACGGGAGCGGCTTGCACTTGTGTGTCGTCCGCGATGACTGCCAGCTGATGATGTTGCTGGCATACGTCCACGTCGATTGCCCAGCCGTCCTGCACTGTCCTGGCACATTGACATAACATTGCGGAGGACATCTAGTGTCTCCCCCAATGTCTATCAATGACATCGGTGTAATTGTGGATGGCACAAGCAAGGTCACAGATACTTTCATTGATCGCGGTGTTATGAGCCCTCTGTGCCCTTAGTCTCTGCCTGGTGTACCATTCCATATGTGCCTGTGCTTGCATCACAGCCTGGAACATACCTGAGGTTATGAGACCTGTGCAGGCACACCTGGCAGGGGCATTACGACCAGCGATGCTCTCACGAGAACCCCTGGACATATGCCTATGTGGTACCGTTCTGGGTGTCTGGGCATGGCTGCTGTGTGGGATTGCATGTGCCATAGATACCACACTTTCCTGGTCAATGCCTACCGTATGCTGTTCCTCACCTAAGGCCATTGGTGTTGAGGGATGTAATGGCAGTACGTATGTGTGCATAGATGGTGTGGAAAGCTGTGTACTTTCGATTAATGGACCACCGACAGACCCTGTCAAACATGCCTGTGCCAATACACATGTATCATCATGGTCACTATTTGTGGCAGTGACCTCAGGTTCCCTGCTGCACCCATCCAACAATACCTCAGCACCTGTGAGAGGGAGACAGGAAGCACACTTTACCATCTGTACAGGATGTCCGCACACATGCACACATGCACACATGAACACATGCACACATGAACACATGAACACATGCACATATGCGCACATGCACACATGTACCCATGAACACATGCACACATGCACACATGAACACATGAACACATGCACACATGAACACATGCACACATACACACATGAACACATGCACACATGAACACATGCACACATGCACACATGCACACATGAACACATGTACACATGCACACATCCACACATGCACACTAATACGCTACACATAAAAGTTGACACACACACCAACAGCAATATGGAATATAGTCGTTAGTGGTTGATTGTGGAATACAGTATCACAAGCCAAAGAGACCTATCACACGTGTCAGCGTGCAGGATGTGTGTTGCTCAACAGCATGCAGTGCGAGTGTAGGGAGTCCTTGCTGATAACAGTATACATGTTGATGCATGTGTGTTGTTGCCTCACCCAGGTACACAATGTGCACATGGACACAACATTGCACTGCAAGTCTGAACCACTTTCCAATGTCCTGTTCACCATCACTCATAGGTATATAAAACATGTCTGGATGCACACAACTGTCAGGTGTATAACAATGAATACTATGTGCAGTACTGCAGGTACTGTAACTGGATGTAGTGTAGTACCATGAGCCATCATCAGGCAGCATCATGTGGTCACTCCAGGCCACTGATGCATGCCACATTGGCAACAATCTTGCTGTACCCGACCTGCACCACTTAGGCTACATTTAACAGTTCACAGACAGTTGTTACATTGGCATGTCAGGTGTTCAATAGGGAGCACTGCCTCACATGACTGTGTTGTGTGATGACACGTGTCACACCACCCCATAATAGGCCTCTACCTCCAGGTATAGTATGTGTGCTGTGTTGATGACATATGGGATACTGGAGTATGACCTTACAGCAGGTGTCTACATACATCATGTGTATCATATTAACACATACTGCATATGACAAAGTGGTGTATGTTGTGTGCATGTGTATTGACTCTGCCTATACAATGTCCACTACAATGTACCCCACTTGTTTGTGATGCTCTGTTTGTTGCATGTGTATGAGTCAGCTACTCCTGTCACTGGGAAGTGCATAGTCACACAGAGAACACGCAGAGCATGCACTATGTGTAGGTGTTTAACATGTGTATATGGCCTACAACTCTCCTATGACATGCACATTTTATATGCTATATTGACTGTAGCCCACTCACCATCATGGGTCTGCTGTCTTGCTATCACACCAGAGGGACCTGCAAGGATGTGAGACAGTATGTCAGTGTCAGCAACTATGGCATTGCTGCTGTGAGTCCGCAATTATACAGTAGTACATGTGCTGACAGTCACAGGCATACAGATAATGTCCTGAATTATCAGTATTTCATGACACCAGGCTCCACATATTCTGCATACACAGAACACATCAGATTAATGCATATTATAACACTTGGGATAACAGTGGTCTACGGATATGCCATGTTACCTGCACGCTCGTTATCGCTGTGCTGGGTGACTCTGGCCTCCATGATGACACATGTGTGTTGTACTGGTTGCCCAGGAGCCACCACGCTGAGGAGCAGCTCTTCCACTCTGGTGAGGGGGGTATGTGTAGCAGCACCATCACCTGTGGCAAGCTGTTGTCTGTGTACATCGGAGGCATGCTGCCAGACATGTCTGATTAAATCACTGCAGTGATGGCGTACCTGCACATAAGTCCAGTTATGCATGCCTACATCATTCACCCGATGGACAACATCCTGCCACAGTGCAGTGCGTCCGTGCTGGTCCTGGCAGGATCTTGAAAACAGAGGGTTATAATGTTGGATGAGTGCATCGGAGATGACTTCCTCCTCCTCAGGGGAATAGGCTGGCTTTCTGTTGTGTGATATAACCCTGGAAGACAATTAAACAGTAATTGTGAGCAAGTCATGTGGCACACTCAACATTCCAATGTACAGACATCAATGAAATGCCATATATAGCAACCTATTGGCTGTCAGCAGATACACACTTTTAATACCACATATGACTGCTAAGCCCACAACTGCCTGACAGTGCCTAGCACATACTATATACCACACCATGTTCTGCACAGACACAAAGTGAAACCACTATGTAAGACTATACAACAGTACATGGCACACTGTATGTAACACAGTGCAACACCTAGCCACAGGAGGTGTATATGAAGCTAATGCATACAGACATTTGTCATCCATTGAAATCAATGTACAGTACCGTTACAGTACTACCAGTACATCACACTACTAGTTGATAGCAAACCCCTCAGTAACATATGTGCATATTCATCACTATAGGTGGCATACTGCTGTACTACACTATACATGTTGCTAGATACGCACCTACATCCTGTGACACACATACCACCAAGGCCATGTCACAGGCATACCCACACACACATCAGACATACCTACAAGACACAAAGGTATGGCAACCCAGATTACATTTACCTGTGTACCATACATTACTGTGTGTCAGCACCTACATAACCTCATGCCTGAGGTATGTAATGTGTGAGGACTACAAGTAACAAACTAAAGTGTGTTACCAAGCTATGTGGATATAAACCACTCTGTGCAGTTGAGGCATACAGCTTCAGGTAGTACTACAGTCCATACGTGACTTGTATTCACTAGTGTTAACACTCAATAAGCATATCTGTACTGCTTTAGCCTACAATGGCACACTACAGTCGACACCATGGGACTACGTCACAACATATGCCATACTGATTTTCATGCCTGCCAATAGCATACGGACCTTTTGATGGGATTACAGCTACAACACTACATACCATGGTATACACAGATTCACACTAGGCTATCACACATATACACATTATTGACACATTCACATACACATTCTCCATCACACACAGTCAACCTCACATAGCATGTGATGCAACAGGTACATGCGTGTGTGTATCGTGTCCTAGGTAGATGATAGGCTGTTATCCATAGGGCCTATGGTATCTTAGACATTTGCTACCCTGCACTACAACACCCATGTAATGTAGGTTAATGTGCCTCTGTCATGCAGAGCCACAGGGGTGATTACCGGGTTATGTTTCCTATCTCACATACAATCATCATGGTTAGCCATGGCAACTGCTACTGAGAACCTTCATATGCTGTTGATAGGTAGTTGGTTCCACAGTATGGTATGTGTCTGTGATGAGAATGTGCCAGTCGAACATGTTCTGCTTTTTACATTACAAGGTGTAGATCAGTAGAGTGTGCATCTTGTCTGGTGTTCCATCTGTTTACATGGACAACGTCCAACACCTGTGTGTTTTCCATAGCTTTATATGTTAGGCAGGGGTAGGCTCTGGGTAGGCGGTATGCGACACAGTGTAGCTGTAGTTTTGTAAGACAGTCAGCATAGGGCATCTGTTGGAGTCCGTTAATACTCTTTGTGAGGTATGTGTGTGGCATTTACTGTTGCTTTGGATGCCTTCTGAGGTACATAACAACAGGGACATTGTACTCTATGATGGGTGTTATGACTGATGAGTGGGGTGGAACACTGACCTCTGTTTCCATGGCTGATACACATTTACTGACGACATGTGGACTGTACTAGGTTTACATGACTAGTGTGGCACAGTGATCATCATTAGGGACACTACTGTCCACCTGTGTCCCGTAGTCTCTTATCACACCTTCAGTGTTGACTACAGTACCACCTATGTGTAAGTTCATGGGTACAGGGCTTTTAACAACAGGGATGGCAATACATGTACAACATTCAGCTGGAGCGTACATTTGAACATCCACTGGTGTACACATAGATATGCATATTGGCACATATACAGTCCACCTTTCATGGTGGGAATATCAATTATGCACAGGTTGAGGGGAGTACAGTTATGTAATGATATTGCACAGTCTTGTGCAGAATGCATGGAAGGTGTTCTCAGCCCATATATGTTTAGCAGGACCCCCTATCTGGAAGACTATATACCTAACAATTCATACCCATGACGTTTGAACAGCACATGTCATATGCCAGCACTGTATGCTGTCTTGTTTGACACACACTACAACCTACATATATATATATATATATATATATATATATATATATATATATATATATATATATGCACATAACAACCTGCACCAACATATACATGTCCGCCCTTCACAAACAGTTGCAGTATGTCCCTTGCTCTTCTATGCACATGTTCAGATGCTTATAAATCAGACACACATGTATCTCGACATATGTGTGTGCCATACAGACACAAGGTCCACACTGTTGTAAGTCCATACACCTCACGGATGACCTGTTGGGCCTTGCTACAACATGGACAGTTGTCACATGTGTGCATACAGTAATAGTACAAGGGTATACATAGCTGCAATTGATACATTACTATGCTAGCCTGCTACAGCAGTTGCCAATGCTAAGCTACACATTATGTGACTATCATGCATATCTTACTCTGTGACATCCAAGTTTATATATGTGTTTGCAGTACTCCCCCAAACTGCCATTAAACACAGTACTGTACAGGCCATAGATAACATGTTCAGATGTTTGACATGTACTGCTGGGCTACAAATGTCACACTTATGTCCCACAGCACACAGCTACACAACGATCCCTCCATGGCAATACTTATGCATGGCATCAGTGCATATATACCTACTGCTGCCACATATGCATGTTTCAGAGGATCTACAGTAGTAACCATAAACATATACTACTTGCCGGTAACTACAAACTGTTACATACCTATATGTCCCTTTCCGGCCTGTCTGTGTATGCTTTGATGTTTTTTTTTTTTTATTGAGTACAGAAACGTACTGTTTGTTTTGACTTTTATTTATTTATTTTGTTTTCCTGCTTGGAGTTGTTCACTATCTGGAATGTGCAATGTAATGATTGCATGTGGGATAGCAAGTACTATCTGCTTTTATAGGTATCTGCACATGTGCATGTGATGCCCTCTGCACCAATTGTTGGCCAGCATTTGGTAAACGCATACAGCCTGATGAGTGGTAATTGCAGTACTCACTGTCATAGCAACACAATGCTATAAATTGCTAAGGTATGTAGGCATAGCCCTTTCAGATTTTAAGAGTGGGGCCCATGTTTCTTTGCTGTGCACACTGTTGTGTAAGTTAGAAGGTTGGTATACGTCTTATAACTGAAGCTACAGGTGTAGACAGTGATGTACATGTTGTACTCAGACCTGACTGTTGCCAATTCCAGTAAAGAGCTATCAGTGTAGAGTTTAACTCACCCCTACAAATGCTTACACAACATTTATGTGACTATGTAGTTTATTTTGTACTCATATGATTAACTGCTATACAAATGTAGTTATTGAGAACTATTATTTTGGCACATGAACTGTTTGTGAACTATTATACTGTGAATATTAACGTACTCACTTCTGCAGGGTTTGTGTTTCTTATTGTTGACATTAGCACAGGGTTATCAGGACAACTGGACAATTCCAGTACTGAGTATGCCTACCTAAACCATTCATAGACCCTAAATACAAGTATATTTTAATTGTGGGTGGAGGGGTGCTTACATACAGAGAGCATTATGTATTATTGTGTGAATATTATCTTACTGGACTTAAAGGATTGGTGTGTACCTGTTAGTTTATCAAGGCAGGTGGTCTATCTGCATAGTTCACAACTGTGAACCTATCTAGATGTTAGCCAGAAGTTACACTGTTATTCTTTGTCTGTGCAACTCACAGGTGTTTTCAGGACTGTTACAATGGCATTGTTACAGGCATTTGCTATCAGTACATGGCTACATTCTTTGGTATTTCTGTGTTGTACTCCTACATACGGGTATGCTTGTGGGGGTCCTACCAAAGCTATTTGCAGATTGTGTAACCTATTAAAGACTCAGATATATCTTTGCATGGAGTCAGGGATAGGTAGTTGAAAGTGAGGTACACCTTACACATGATAGGGACAGTAAGTGTAGACTTGAGTGAAGCAGTGCATATGGGTTAGTACTCCTTTTATGAAGTACGGGCAGTGTCTACTGTTATTATTGTCAGTATTCGTTGTGTAATACCCCACCTTTCTGACTGATGTCAGTACTTTTCTGAGGGATTCAGAAGGACACATCTAAAATATGTTTCACAATCAGGGACATCCCTGAAAAGTAGTCACAGTTACTAGGTATGGCCTCTGCCCTAATCAGATATGCCACTGTCTGTCTGCTTTGATACTGTGTGGGTATTGTAAAGTGCCTCTGTAACATTATTAGCTGCTTGCATGGCTGCTTCTCACGTCACAGTCATGTAATGCAATTCCACAACATTTGCTGGGAAAGATCGACAGAACAAGCTTTGTGTTATGGCCTTCTAATTTTTCCTTTACATTTACTCATTGTAATGCATGATATATTTATTTCAGCAACAGGTTATTGTATATCTGCGGTGGCTTAGTGGTACTTCAAGCAGTCTAGTGTGTCCAAGGTCCGGGGTTCATGACTGACAGAGTTGTTTTATTTTGCTGCTGAGCAGAACAAGGGCCATGACATAGAGTAACTAAGGCACTTTCAAGCAGTTGTAAGTGGGTTTGCGTGGGTTTGCACGATGCTAAGTGATGCTAAGCTTAGCGCACACATGCATACACTCACTTAAATCCACTTACTACTGCTTAAAAGTGCTTACTCCCGCTAACCCCCATGCTAATTTCTTTGAAAGAAAAGAAAATGGGGAGATAGGAAAGTGGTGAAAAAGGGAGCACAAAGAGAGAAAGACAGTAGAAAAACAAGCTCGGGATGTGCAGGACAGGTATAGGGAAGGTCCATAGCTGCCCATTTCTTTAACAGCAACAGCTGTGCATATGCAATGCATTTTGACGTAATTTTGAATACTTCCACCCCTGGGAGAGGGGTAGCGACAACAAAGTATGTTGTACTGCCAATTATAATTATCAGTTTACATGTCCTGCGGACATGTGTGTGAGATGGGCAGCTATGTATTGGGCATAATTTTTTTGTGGGTACAGATTGCCCTTTTTTTTTTTTTTCAGGTGAAAGTGGAAAGTGAGGTAGGGGAAGTAGGTATTTTTGGGGAGGTAGGTTGGGGAGGTAAATAGACAAGACAAACAAGATGCATAGAGGGGCGGAGTATGACACATGGGGTGGGTGAGCACAATTGACGGGGACGGATGTTTGGAAATCGCAAGCCCATGAGCCCACAGATGGTAACAGTGGGACTGAGATCCCCACCCATGGGCAGTCACCACTGAACCTTCACAGACCCGAGGGTCACTGTGCTGGGGGCTGCGTAGGCAGGGCAGGCTCACCCGTGAGTCGCGCCACTCTCGCCTCGAGCTGGCGTAGGGGATCAGCGACTAAACGCTGGATCTCCCTACGCACCACAACCCAGACCTTTGGAGGGTGACAGGTGGCCCTTCTCCGCCCACGCTTGCAGGGGTGACGAGCCCCATCCCCTGCAGCGCTTCCACCCAAAGGTGGCACAGGACCAATGTAGGAAGGTAGCCCGGGCTGGGCAATGGACATGCTGGTGCCAGGTGCAATCGCCAGCTGAGGAGGGACAGGTGGGTCCACTGGGACCGGCCTTCCCATACATTCTGTGATTAGGTGTGTTTAATTACAACATTGACAACAGCATTCAAAATTAGTTGTAACAGCATGTAGTAATATTCCCATTAACCCAACGCACCAGGGTTACAACAGTTGAACAGCAAGCATAACACATGCATATATTGAACAACAGTGGACATTACAACAGCATGCAGGGATGATGGGTGGCAACAGGCCAACAAGAATGTGGTGTTTGAACAGGGCACATGCATCAAAGTAAAAACAGATTTTTATTGAACAATAGGACAGATGTCCCAACAAATGTTATGAGATTACACATACCCATTGACGTGTGGAATTGCATTGTTTATGCACATGGAGTGGGGGGAAAAGAAACATCCATTAACATATTATTAGCAATTTTACTCTACACTACATTCCTATTGACTGCAGGTGTATATCCCCTACATGTATTATTTCTAAGTAACTGACACAGACACACTACAAGTATTAGACCTTTATTATTCACATTAAACACTCTTTTCTACAGGCTATCCCCTTAATTTGATATTACAGTGCATACAGGAGACATATTCAGGACATATTATACCTTTATTGATAGATTACAACACTCTTTTTCAGGAACACTCACTTATTTTATCTGACAGTACATGCAGATATTGTATTCCAGACTTATTTTACCTTTATTAATGGGTTACTACACTCTATTCATGGCTCTCTGACATTTGTTGTATAACAGTACATGCAGAGAATTTATTCAGGGAATTAATGTTATATGCTTCCCAGCTACTGGCACTTCATTCATCCACTTCATATGGGACTGCACAAATGTGGGTTGACAGCAACTAATTCAACAGTACTGTTTATTGAATGCAAGGGTACAACAACATTTCAAAGTAAGTGACACAGACACACTCCAAGTATTATACCTTTATTAATTACATTGAACACTCTTTTCTACAGGCTCTCTCCTTTATTTGATATTACAGTGCATAGGGAAAACCTATTCAGGACATATTATACCTTTATTGATAGGTTACAACACGCTTTTTCAGGCTTGCTCACATATTATATGACAGTACATGCAGAGATAGTATTCCACACTTATTTTACCTTGATTGCTGGGTTAGTACACTCTATTTCTGGCTCAGTGACATTTGTTATATAACAGTACATGCAGATGATTTATTCAGGGCATTTGCTAGCTGTATTATTGGGATGCAACACGTTTTTCATGCTCTCTCACATATATTACATAACAATACATGCAGAATATTTACTAACCTGCCTGGTGGTGCAGCCTTAGCAGCCTATCTGCATAGGCTTGCTGATTCATAGCACGAACACCTGCAGCTGTGGAGTAAATGAAGGCATATTTAGACATACCTATGCATTATTTAGAGCATATTAGCTTGTCTTTACATACTGCATTCCATGGCTACCTACTTAGTAGTGGGGCATCATGCATATGACAGGCCTCCTGGATCCACTAGTTCAGAAGGTCCTGCTTCCGTCTCTTCAGGTCTGCATGGTGGTGATGGACCTGCTCACCAGTCCGAGGGACGCCTGGGGCACTGGTGAGTTCATGAGCCAACCGGTTCCAAGCCTCTGCCTTATACTCTATTCCTTGGAACTGGCCCTGCAGGAGTCGAGTCTCATGCCAATGGACTAGGAGCCAGACCATGTATCTTGACTCCTCAATGCCCCAGCGTTGTGCTCTAAAGCATGTACCCTCTCCAACACCAGACATTCTAACTGCAGATGGGTGCTACAATCAGTTATGGCGAGTATTCCCACCTATGCAGCTTAAATATGCCGCATTACCCACACTTTTCTGTGATTGGCCATTTTTGACTATTCTCGGCTGACTGCAGACCTGCTTAGCAATGGTTATTCTAACATTTATTACTATATATATATGTTAACAGTGTAGGTTTAGCCTAAGTTGTCGTGGCTTAGTGGTTCAGAACTTTGATTATGGTGCACAGTGTCCTGGGTTCAAACCGTATCATTGCTTTTTATTTTACTACTGTCCAGACAGGTTAGGGGGCATGGCTGTGTTTAAGCAACCTTGCTCTACGTTGCTCCATGTTGCCTGACAGTGCGCGGGTTGGCATGGCGCGCACCTCTGCACTAAACGATTGCGCTGGGTAAAGTGCGATTTAGCTATGGGCAACTACATTGCACTGGGTAAAGCGTGATTTAGCTATGGGCAACTATATTGCGCTGGGTAAAGCGCCATTTAGCTATGGGCATCTACACTGCACTGGGTAAAGCGCTACTTAACTGCGTACAATTATATGTCAGGTTCATTTATAACTTTAAATTTTGTTCACTGATACATAGGCCATTTCAATGCTTTTTAGTAAAAGTTTTATCAAATCTGTCAGGATTTATTTCATATACTTATTTTGAACATAAAATAGGAATGGGAGTGGTGGGACTAGAGCCGCAAATGCCTTATCTTTGTGCGAATGCTCTACCACTATGCTATTACTATTTGGCGTAATTTGCACACACATTCCTTATTATGCTCTTCCATGTCAATATTGCTAACTGCAGCTAAGCAATGGGCACACCCGCGCATACACGTGCAAATACGGGCAGCTATATCGGGAATTGGAAAATAAAAATTAAGGTTTTACTTTTTATTACTGTGCTGGGAGGTTACAATGTCAGGGAGTGTGATGTTGGGTACATGGACATTTGAGCGGACTCGCTCTTGTGTGTTGATATTTTGCATTTCAAACACTTGCAGGGGCGTGGACATTTACACTGCTCGCCAGTCGGACACACCCCCTGCTTGCCTGTACAGTCCGTGTTAGACTTGGGTGTGAGTCAGAGTGCCCTCATGAATATTCATGGCACGCTGACATTATGCTGTTCAACTGCAGCCTCCGAGTAAGACTTATTTAGTCTTACACGGAGGATTCATGAATCCGGGGTATATCTTTGTTGGACACTCTGCAATAATCAATATTGTATCTCTGATAACTGATCTGTTAATTCTATATTTAATAACATACAGTGTATATAACTGAAAGTCAGGCTATTGTAAATATTGTATATAGTTGTTTAAAATTATATTTAAAAATATTATGTAAATGTTATTTTAATTGAAAATAAAAAAAAATAATATTTGAGAAAAAACTGGATTACCTGAGCTAATCAGTTTCAGAAAGCATCGAATTAAAAGGCACTGGTTTTCAGAATAATTTTCAAGTTTTAGATACATCACACATGCATCACAACTTAGACTTAAAGACTCTGAAGATTATGGATCTAATGACTTAATCACTGGAGCAGGTGTATTTCCTGCATGTGCAGCTGTTAAAGCTATTTGGAACTACTAGTACCTTTGAGACCATAAAGGACATCACTATCTATCAGGACACATCTGCAGATTATGAGTGAGGTGGCATAAAGCCTGTATATTCAAATCAGATTACAGTAGTTAGGAATACAGATATGAGGTAACTACAAAAGAAGGTCCCTGCAAACTTTCATCAGGGACCTGAAAGAGCTACAAGACTGAAGGTTTTTCACTGTATTCTTAGTCAGTTTACTATAGTACATTAAGGTAGAATAATATGCCTGAAAATGAGTCAGACATGTTTTTATGAATGCATTCAGTTTCAGGGAGACAGTTCATTAGAAAGGAAAAGATAATCTTGCTGGCTAAGCATGAGATGTGCAGCAATGCCAGTTTTCAGGGAGAGCTACAGAATGTTAAACTGTGAGGCATGCAAGACAATGCTTGGAAACCAAGGCAAAAGAGGCATGTATAACATTACATGATTTTGTATTGTTATGAAATACATCAGACACAGTCAGCTGAGTCAGTTAAGTTAGTTTTTATACTGATTTGCAAATGGTCTTTGGGGTAGAAGCACTCAAGCCTGAGTACCAAAGTCAGTTCAAATATCCAGCGTTACTCAGGATGAAAGGACTGGTTCAGTTGATGTTATGCAGGAGAATCAGAATATACATGCAGAACATTTTGATGTATTTATCAGCATTGTTATATTTATCAGCATTGTTGCTCATATCCAGCATTCCAGAATTTGTACAGACTGTTATTATCGGCACTGTTATTAGAGACAGTATTCGGATATTGTTAACATCTAATAAAGTGTTTTTTACTGAACTACAAAATGTGCAGAATTCATTCTGTAAAGTACAAAAAAACTTGGTCCATAAAGTAGAGACTGGCACCTGTTCAGCACAAGTCTGAGTAATTAACAAATAAAGACATTCATTCCAGTCTCATTTCAGTTGTTTTAGTTAAATCCAGTATATTACAGTCTTATCAATTCTTACATATTATAGTCCATTGTCATGTATTACATTTGAGAAATGGTCGACATGTGCCAACTGTATGTCCACTTTACACATGCAGGACATCAGCACATAAGATGCTTTCTACTGCTTGCAACACATTCTTGTTCTTGTTTTACTTGTGTGTTAACCAGTGTATGTTGTTGAAATTCATGTGCTCAGCTTGATATTATTTTTTAAGCTGTACTGTTAGATTTATACTAGTCTTCTTAAATGTCATTGGTGTGTGTATGTGTATCAACATTGCTTTCATGTATGTTCCATTTAGGCCACTGACAGTTGTACATATATGCCTACACCTGTGAGTTGCCTTTGACATGGCACATGTATCACATACATGCATTCCATTAGACATTTCTTTGGGTTGTATATACCTGCTAATGTATTTAGCAGCCATTTTGCTATTTTGCTGCAGTTTTGCTGTCTGGCACTGTGCTTAGTTATTTGCCTTTCACATGCATGGTTGGAGGCATGGTTCTGTCCTCTACTGGAATTATCTGGCATTCATAGATCTGCAATTGTTCATTTGTGATGTTGCTTGGCTTTCACTTGTGCAGCTGACAGACTACTTGGATATGTGTTTATTTATCCAATGTGTACTGTGGTATTTATTTATTATCCTACACCACATATTTACCACTGGTCAAACACATTCAGGTGTGAATGCCACACAGTTTGCAACATGACAATGCATAGGTAAATATGTTTTACTGCATTTAACCATGTCTGGTATGCATCACCACTTTGTTTGACAACTTTCCATTGCTAGTGTTGTGCATTGTGCTGTCTGTGTAACTTACCTGTCCGTAATGTTTTTTTTCAACCTTTGTCTTGTGTCGTGATATTTGTTCTATTGGTATACCTGTTGTGATGGCCTGCTCCTCCTCTTTGTCTATTTTTACTTTTCCTTCTATTATTAAAAAAAATTAAAAAAACGGAGCCTATTCCCGCCAAAAAAAAAAGTCCATGTCCCTCTAACTTTCCATCAGAGTTTACTGTTCTAACATACCTCTTGTGTGCCCCTCTTCTTCATCCATACCCCACATCCTCTTTTCTGTCTCCTAATTTCCTGGGATGTGTGCATTACCTGTGTTCCCTGGGGTCTACTTCAAAACAACAAATTCCCACTTGCTCAAACTCAAAATGATCGAGATGACATTGCCAATCTTGCAAAACACTGATACCCTATATTACCAAACTTTTCCACAGGGGAAAACAAACAGTTCCCAACATAAAACAAAAAATAAAACTCATCATGTCAAACCCACCCACCCTACACCCCTAACTAAATATACCAACTCCAGGATCACACTACAGTGGGGAAAATGGCAAATTTCCCAGTATTGACTAACTGTTCATTTTCCCTGTAAAACATCAGCAATACATGGTGTTGGAGATTTGCAACTTTGTTGATGTTGTTGCCCTCATTTTGGATTTGGATAAGTGGGGATTCAATCATTTCAAGTAGACCCGTCCCCCCACATGTCCCAAACCCATTGTTAGCTAATGTTAGCTGTGGCAATGTGGCTGTGACTGCCCTTTTCCTTTATTTTTTTTTATATTAGAAAATGTATGAATTCCATTGGTATCTGTAAGTGATAGTTAGTATATCTTAATAATAATGGACTTTGGAGTTCACTGTGGCATATTTACATATTACATTGTTATCCACAGCTTTGCCACTGATATCAGTGTAATGTTCAGAATTCTGGAAACTTTGCAGAATCTGGCCAATTATCAGTTACCTTTTTCTCTGCAGTTTGAAGAAATTTAGAAGAACCCACCTGATCATGTAAATCCATCATCACTTCAGAAATATTCTCTTGTCTACCTGCATCCATCTCCACTTGATGTTTTTCGTCTTTCTCATCTGAAAAAAAAAAAATCCAACAGTTTCAGATCAAGACAGTGCAACTCCATCATGCATTTCCGATTTCTGTTTATTAAACATTTTTGTAGAGCATCCTTGACATTCTGGGTCCCAAGACAATAACGTTTAGTTACAGTATTCTTTTATACACATTGTTTGTATCAACAGAATTACCTTCAGATGCATTTATGTCCATGACAGATTTGGAAACCTGATCTTCTCCCTGTGCAATTGCTATATCCACCATGTCTCTATTTCCAGAGCTTAGCTCTTCAGACATGCCCCTCAAAAGGAGTGGAGGAAGTTCCCTGGTGCTCTGGCTAAATGTCCTGTCATCAGATAGAATACCAATGCAAGTCTTCTCTGAAAAAAGCTATTGGCCTAGATGGACTTATCTAGTCAACAAAGCTGAAATAAAATAATATAAATAAATCAGATAGATAGATAGATAGATAGATAGATAGATAGATAGATAGATAGATAGATAGATAGATAGATAGATAGATAGATAGATAGATAAAAACCCTGTTGGCACTCTTGTGTGCAGGCTCATTTCAGGTATTGACAAAGGCAAAGTTTAAATAAGCATTCCTGGAACTTTAACACTTTAGCCATTATTTAACCATAGGAGATACTCTTGTCATGTCAAAAAAGATTATTTCCAACTGAGATGAACTACTTCGAATACACAATAGTTTGTCATTCACATATTTATTTACAATGTTGCGAAAACTATTGTGACAATGTATTGCAGGACAACCATGAAATTTGTAATTTGCACTAGATGCAGATTATCAATGATATGCATTTAGATCTTTCTAATACAAATTGCCTTCTTTATGCAAGTGACATTGTTAGTACAACATATGGCAAACTTCCTGTCTGTTTTCAAACTACTGTAGGAAATAGCAGGGTAGTACAGAGTTCTCTTACAGCAAGTAAACTCAGAACTAAAACAGCAAAAAAGTAATATAATACTATATGGTGTCTCTCAGCATCTTAATAATACAAGCAGTATCGCAATGCGTGACCCATTGGACTTTTTTTACCAGTAACCTAATCCCAGAGATATTTAGAAATCACACTCAGTACTATTTTTTAATTTCATCTGCACACAGAAATAAGCCAATAAGGTATTGACTCAACTGAAGGCTCCTTATAAAATATGGAACTTAATGATATTATAATCCAGACAGGTTATATTGGTGCAGGTCAGAATACGCTCAGCCCATCATTTTCTCTTCGTAAAACTGTACTGTGCTCTGCTGCAGACCACATCCTTAGATTTATTTTTCTGTCCAACAATAGGCAGCAACAGTGTACCACACTCCCCCAATATCACTGGTTGCCATTGTCAACTGGAGCCATATTCATTCATTTATTTATTTATTAATTTCATTTGTTAACTTAGTATGCCCAATGGAGACAAGTTAGTGGTGATATGGAACAGCTATTTGGATACGTGACTTCCTAAGAGTCACACAGAAGGAAAATTGAGGAGAAAAGAAACAAACTCTGCACTGGGCTACAGGAAGTGATGCGTTAATAACTCAGAACTTTAATCTTCTGCACTAACTGCCAGACATATCACTATTTGCTGCCCTTATAAAAATAGATTATAATACTTACAATCTCCCTTTAAAAGCAGAATATTAGAAAGGAAATATTTTTTTTTTCTTAGAAGATCTGAAGCTATAACCCAGGTAAGGCCTTCTTATAATCCGGCTGTTGGAACACCATTTCCAAAATTATTAGACAAAGCAATGATATGAAAAATTCATGAAATACCAGAATCATATATTAAATGCTAATAGAAATATATTTGCTTCAGGGATGCTGTATAGTCAAACATTAGAAGGTTTACTATCATTTTAGTGATTGCTACAATGTTGAATCACTAAATAACGTGACCAGATGGTCTAAAGATAAGAATGTTGAGAGCTAATTGTTTGAACATCTCGATTTGCTCTCCTTATGGACTCATGTTACCACTTGTTCCTGTGTCTGTGCAGTTCAGGAGATTTGATGTCCAACTTTGTTCAAACAAGTAGTTCTTTTCATTCTCATCTTGCGACCTTCTGGTCATATTATTTAGCAATTCAACATTGTAGTGATCACTAAAATGATAGTAAACCTATAAACATATATATGTTGGTCAAATTTCAGTTGGCTATCTAAGCTAACTCCTAGTAGCTTTGTTTGTCTCACTTGTTCAGTTTAGTGTGTAATGGCCTAACATAATATTTAAAAGAGTTTTCTGTTCATAGGTGTCTTAACTGTATTAATTTACCATTTTTGAATTTAGCAGAAATTGTGGGCTTTCCAGACAACCTTCAATAGATGGGAAAGACTATTGGATGATTTTCTGAAGTTTATTTGGGTTCTTGGCACAACAGATGAGAGTGGATTCATCTGTAAGTGTGATGATAATGAGCAATTTGGATGTTATATGAAGGTCATTTATGAAAATGTAAATAATAAGGAGTACAACTGTAAAGGCAGTTTGAGTAAAATTCTGGAGATCAGAGAGTGATCTGGCTTTGCAGATGATTGTGGAAACACCTGCATATTAAATAATGGGGACATTTGTAGGATGTGGAGGCAGATAATTAATGAAGATGTTAAACCCCTAGGGCCAGGAAAAGACCCCTGTGGAACTCCCATTGATATAGGGGCAGAGGGATATAGCTTGCTTTCATTTGAAACTTTGACTTCAGTTACAAAGGTATGATACAGACTAAGATACTGTGTTATTAGAAAGACCTAGATTACAGTGTTTGTTTAGCAATTTGTAATGTGATATAGTGCTAAAGACTTTTGATAAATCAAGACAAAATACAGATACTATTATATTATTTCTACAGCAATGAATTGTGTTGATAATGGAAGGAAAAGCAAGATCAGTGCAATATGATGGTTTAATACAATGCTGTGTTGAAGAGAGGAGGTTATTTGTTTGAGGATGCCCTAGTACTTAAAAGTGGATGCACTCTTCTAGGATTGTATACAGAGAGATAGAATGGCTATCTGTCTGACATTGTTAGTCTCATTACTCTATGAACTCCAAGTCTTTTCCAGTCTTTTATCTTAACACTCCACCCCATGTTTTATTGTACTGTCCATCTATTGTTCATCTTCCTCTTCAGTTCTCAACTCAAGTCACTTTGATTCTTTGTTATTCTATAGCCCTGTTCTCCACATATCCTGATTTATCCCTAATCTTATCACTTCTTCCATACCTAATCTCTCCACAAAAACAAAAAATATCTTAACCAACCAGTTCACCTCTCATATTCCCATTAATATTTACTGCTGGTTAAAATTTGGGGATCATTTATCAGAGCCTTAGGGTTATGTTTTTTGTCTTTCACACTTACATCAATGCTCAGTTTTTACAGTTTGCCTCTTTCCCTCCATAAGTCCTTTCTGGAACTTGCCACACCTAAGGAATTTCATCTATGTGTCATTCGGGAATATGTCCAGTTTCTTCTCTTCTCTTGCACATTTCTTGAGTGTAATATCACCCATCTGCTTTATCTAATACTTTTGACAATATTTCTCTACGTATTTGCTTACTTTACTTCTTCTGCTCTGAGTTTGTCCAACCTGACCGCTTCCTAGAATATGCTTTTTCCAATGCATAATCTTGCTATATACATCTGTTAGCTCTTAAAATTGGCCTTTTTCTCCTTTTATTATCTGTGATCTGTTTTATGCAGCGTTTCTCTTAGCATTGCTTCATTGATTCATCATTGCAATCACCTTCTTACTGGACTTTTGTGCAATATGCTTCTCATTTCTTCCCCTCCAGAAACTTTTCTTCCTGATTGTCATATTTGCTTGGGATTATATTTGACCCAACATTCATATTCAGTTATAGGGCCAATGCATTTGTTTGGTTCTCTGTTCCTTCTTTTTTTCTTGGTGGCTTGTTCCTTTGACATTCATCTTACCTTAGACCTCTAATAAATTGAGCTACTGCTCTCCTTGCTATCACCATCACTTTAACTTATGCAGTCCATGACAAAATGCAATGAATGCTCATCTCATTCTGTATCTGCTGGTTCGTGTGTCTATTTTTCTACAAATCAAAGGAGAAGTCCTACAGCATTTCAACTACCATGTCTTTGAACTTTAGGAAACCTTTATTTGACTTCTATAGAACGTTTTTGTTTGAAATGTATCTCATTCCCTTTAACTTTCTCCATATATTTTTCTTCCCATCTGTCCTCTTTTCCTACCAAATTTCTATCCTTTAATAACCTAGTTTATTTTTTTGAAATTTTCCTTAATTTTCCCCAAGATTATGCATGTGATAAATAATTTCTCTTGTGAAATTTACAGACTATATATATATATATATATATATATATATATATATATATATATATATATATATATATATATAGGACACATGCTCGATTAGCATATGTCCAAATCACAAAACATTGAACACACATACACAAAAGCCCTTAACATCGAAAAGCGCTTCCGTGTATGTGTAGTTCAAAAAAAAAAATCTACATTTCTGCAGAGGGGATTTGCCCCCTGCACCCCCCACACCCCCCTACTTTATTATTCTCAATCTGAGATCGCACTACAGTGGGGAATACACTGTAGTCCAATCTACGAAACAGGCACACATACATGGAAGTGCTTGTTGAAGTTAAGCGCTTTCCTGTATGTGTGTTCGATGTTTTGTGATTTGGACATATGCTAGTCGAGTATGTGTCCGGATCCCATATACATAAATATATATATATATCCCAGTTGATTGTATGTATATATGTATATATTATTTTTAATAGTATATGCATTTAAAATTGTAGTCTTCATTCTGACTGTACACTCCAGGCTGAACATAAAAACATTGCACTGAGTGCAGTGTTCTACCCTGCTCAATAAATGAATAAGGGAATTTTCCCTTACCTGCACTGTAGTCCGATCTACGAAACAGGCACACATACACAGAAGTGCTTGTCAACATTAAGCGCCTTCATGTTTGTGTGTTCGATGTTTTGTGATTCGGATATATGCTAGTCGAGCATGTGTCCGGATCCCATATACATATATATATATATATATATATATATATATATATATATATAACCCACTTGCTTGTATGTATATATGTATATATTATTTTTAATAGTATATGCATTTAAAATTGTAGTCTTCACTCTGACTGTACACTCCAGGCTGAACATAAAAACATTGCACTGAGTGCAGTGCTCTACTCTGCTCAATAAATGAATAAGCAAATAATTTATCTTTACCATTCAAGGCTGGGATGCTCATGGTTCTACCTCCTCCTACTACTTCATTGAATTATGGTTTTCTTCTCAGCAAACTCTCTTGTAATCTTCAATCAGTCATTAATCCTTATGTTATTATCTCTCCACCTGCAATGCTTTCAGCTGTTCTTGAAAACTTTTTACCCCCCAGATTTTCAAACTCCCATCTCTGCTTATATTCTTCTGACTCCAAGAAAGCAATCCATTCTTAATTATTTTCCCTTTCTCTGTTTAGTACTAATTGAGTACAACCCCTTATTTTGTATTTATAGAAATGTGATTTGCTTACCCTTATGAGTGTACTGAGGAAATACACGAAGAGAATTCTACACTTAAAAATATTTCACTATAAAGATAAACTTTAGTTTCTGGGATGTAACTCAATAAGTTATAGACATCGTTGGTGTAAATTGTTTTAGCTTTAACACATACAACAATGAAGAGTTGAGAACATTACCTGATAATGAACTTTTACAAACAAAACATCTCTCTTGGGGTGGTGGGCACACATTTAGGATTAATAAGTGTAGAACACTGCCAAGTATAAACTTGATAACATAATACTTGTTCTGCTTATGGAATAATACAGGTGTAGGGTTAGGGTTGTGGGAAGGGGCAGCGTTAGGGTTAGTGTTAGCACCCATTAATAACTTGGTACAGTGAAGCACTTTTTTAATTATTCAGAAAATGCATGCTTATACAAAAATGTTCTATTAACATGTTAAGCAATTTAGAGTAATATTTATAAATGATTCCCGATTCTGGTCTTTTTGATCCCCCCATTATTTGTGGCTTTGTCCAGAAATCTTGAACAAATAAATTGAGAGTTAAGGATGTCAGAGAAGTAAAGTTATCACTGAATGGTAAGCAGAAACATCTTGAATAAAACAACTACAGGAGGAAATAGGTTTGTAAGTTGCGTGTCTGCCATAGGGTCAATTACGCCAATGAATAAAAATTTTCCAGGTTCATCAAATATGCTAAAGGACTTAAGGCAAAACACATCTAGGTTTCTCTTACAGACTTACCTTCATAGCTCAGACACACAAAAATTCACACACATAAACAATACTAGATCTAACCCCTGACCTTACCCTTACATTAACCCTAAAATACATAAGCTTGCACACTAAATGGAGCATTCTGGAGCATTTCTCCCCAGGCCTCCACTGAATACAGGATCTGTGGAACCTAGTTGGACTTTCCCGGTCAACAAATGCTAAATAAAAATAAAAAAAAAAAACCAAATATACAACACTTGTCGTTCACTCACCCTCAAACATAACCCTAAGTCATATACACATGCACCAACACTCTCACCCCTCCAACCCCATTTATCTGTCTCAACATTACACACCATCGACAGTTCCACTGCTTGGCTATCCATACTGTCGACATTAAATCACACTTCCTGTGTTTGTCGAAGAAATGGCTTTTGACCAAATGTAGGGCTCCCCCTCATCTGCCAGAATCAGATTTTGAAACATTAAGTAGATTTGCCTTTCTGATGCAGCTCTTACAAACTGTTTGAACTTGATGTCAGTATTTCTAGCTTCATTGCTCTCAATTCTGTACTGTTGCATGCCCTGAGTTATGACGCTCAATCACATTAACAACACTTGGCTGAAAAAGTAGACAACTAAGCTGTCATCTTTCTGAAAGCTGCTAATCACTACCTCAGGCTTGCATGATATTGGACTAATAGCACATTCTAGTGAACAGAACAAAAGAAGTTAGGATTTTATGCTAAGCTCTTTTTTATTTATTTTTTTTATTTTGGGCATTATTTGTTAAATGGAGAAGTGAACTGGTCCTTGTTTCATCATGTTCATCTCTGATTCAGGCCAGAAGGGCAAAGCTACATATGTGTACATGAGCAATTTAGTTTAGCCAGTTGAAGTGCATTATTATGGTTCTCATGCATCTATGTTTGTCAGCTAGTTTTATTTCTAGTTATGCTCTTGATGTTAAAGCTGAAAGTGGTTTGAAAACAAAACAAAGGCTATGAAATGTTGTTTGATACTTCAGTTTCAGTGTTAATCAAAATTTTCCTTAGAAACACACCAAATATTATGTCAACTTAGGTACTGGGAATAATTTACATATGCCAGAAAAGTAATTTAGGTAATCAAGAAAATTATTTTTCTTTAGAGGAACTTCCAGTATGAGTTCACTAATAAATAATCATGTGTTAGTTTTCCATATATGATGTTCCACCTGTGAGACATGGCTGACAACATGTCATATGAGACTCCTGTCTTACTGCACTTAGTATGTAAATTGCAGTTATACTTTAATGTAGATAGTAAGGCAGTCTTTGTTCCATCTTTCATGATGTCAGGGTAAGAGTGCTTAGTTTCAAGAAATTTTTCAAGGGGCCGTCCATAAAAGTAATTGTATCAAACACTGCAAAATTTTATATTGTGTACGGTAAGAAGATTATTTTTATCAGTAAACATATGTTATTTACATACAGAGAATGTGAAAATACACTTTATCAGCATATTTGTTCACAAGAAGAAGAAAAATAAAACCTTGAGAAAACTTGGAGAGGTATGGGTAAAGCATGCAAAATTGCACACAGAGTGATCAGGACTAAACTACTGAGCTGTAAGACAAAGATCTTATTAATCAACTGTATTTCCCAGTATTTATAAACATGGAATAGAAAGAAAACTATGAAAAGTATGATTATTATATTTATTTTATTTATCAGTAAGCCCACTCTCATTTATTAAGGTTAGTCAATACACACTAAGAATGACTATCTTTGTTCAATCTGTTGTTTCAGTAAACTAGAGGTTTTGCATTATTCCCTCAAAGAAAGAGAAGGTAATCCATTCTAGTCAGAGAATGTTGCATCATCTGCACCATAAAAAGCATTCAGAAGTAACAATTTCACTCTGATTATGTGAAAGAGCAGTTCAGATTCAACATCTGAGTGAGAAATTATGAAATTATGCAAATTTTGCAAAACAATCAGATGAGTGTTTATAACGTTTGATTCAGGGTCTGCAGATAAATACAAATGCTACTTGAGCTTATCACACATTATGGCCTTAGGCTGAGGTACAATAAAGTTAAATAAAACTGTTTGTTAGTTTAGTACTAGATGGTTAAGGTTATCAAATGCTAATAACCTTAATATATTGCTGTTGGTTTGCTTCCCTGAATTTCTATTTAGATTTTGTGATTTTGAACGAGTCCCTTAACCAAACAGTGGTCAAAAGTTACCCAGACAAAAGAGTAAGCTATGCTGTGGGCTTTATTATTTAACAAATGAATCAAATGAAAGACATGCTTATGACAAAACTGAACTGCAACATATAGCCATTTCTGAAAAGAGCAATGACCAGAGGGTATACATTATCTCACTGTTATAGAAATGAACTCAATAAAAATGCACAAATTTAACACAAAACAAGAAATGCAATATGTAGACAATTATGTAAGTAATAATAAGCAAAGGCTATAGAATACCTTGCAATGGAAATGTCTACAAAAAGTAGTTTCAAGAATGATTCATGAGGATTTTGGATTTAACTTTAAGGTTAAGAAAGGAAAGGTAAATGCGTGATCAGCTTAGAGTATTTACAATGAAAATGTACAACAAGCTGAAAAGTAGTATTTGTTTTCTCTATCATTTTCCATGTATTGAAATTATGCAATAACTTTACTTTATGCTCTGGCAATGTACTTATCTTTGGAACAGTGAAAACAACAGTATTAGAAATATACATGCAGATATACATATACATATATGTGTGTGTGCATTAAACAGAAACTTGTTTACTCCATCGCATATCGCCTACTCAGAGGTGATCTCTGCCTAACATACAAAGCTATGTCAAACCCAGAGCTGTTGGATATGCTCCACTTAAAGAAATCCCAATCCCTCCAAGCTACACGCTCTAGGGACCTAAACCTTGTCACCACTATAAACAGAACATGCCGTAGGGATAGATTCCTGTCCCAGACACTTCCCATACTCTGGAATGAACTACCTATCTATATCAAACAAAGCTCCTCATTAGCACTCTTCAAGAAAAATCTTGATGATTGGATGGGAAATAGGAAATTCACCCTGGGGATCACCTCTGTGGCTCTGCTCGACAGTTGCACAGGAAAATAATTTTCTTGGGTGGCAAAAGCCAGGGTACCTTTTTGGCTGGGCTTGTATAGGTCCCAGAACTGATAGCCTAGTACCTAGCTATGAACCTATGAACCTATAAATGTGATCTGCACACTTATATATATATACTATTAGGTTTACAGGTTGATACTATATAAGCAGTTACTAGGATCATTAAGGACCTAGCCAAATAAGTCACCTTGTGTTACTGAGTAATTCAATAACGTTCATTGCATTTGTCTAGAAGGTCTATGCGAGGTATCCCACTGGAGAATGTATTACTCCTCATCTAAGAATAAAGATTAACTTTGACAGAAGCCAGAGTATTGTTTTGTTTCACATGCAAGTGAGCTTGTTCCACAGGCATGGGATGCATTGAGTTAGATACCTTGTAGGCGATTGAGTTTTATTTATTTATTGATGTGGGTAATTTCCTTGATATAGATGTTCAAGTAGTCAGTTGTTTTAGAAGTGAGTACTAATTCAGAAGGGACAGTTCCTTCATGGCTTGAAAATCAAGGCATAGGTCATCAATAATGCCCTAAGGGAAATGCTAGATAATTAAGAGATTATTTAAAAACATCGGGCCATATTACTAGGCTGCTGCAGCTACACATACACAAGATTCACAGAAGATTTATTGCAATAGGGAGGTCTGTGTTATCATGTCAATTTATATTATTATAGTTGGTTATATGTAATGAATGTAAAATGATGGCATGCAAGTCCTAGAATATGTCATAATCTGAAAATGACCAGGTTCCAATTTTCATAATGTACTTTCCCCCCCCTGATTCCCTAACAGAACCCCCAGCTGCTTCATAATATGAAAGGAAAAGCTAATCAGACTGATCTTACACACAGATCTGGTCATTCATTTTCTCTTACTGTAAAGTCACATTTTTCATTTCCTTCTCTGCTAGTGAAGATAATGAGATGAGATAATATTTCTAGATACCAGCAAAATAAATAAGAAAATAATTCATAGCATGTTTAGAATAGCTTTTATGTTTCATTATAATGAGATTTAGGATGGTGGTCATAGTTCCAGGGTTCACACTTACATGGCAATTATCAGAGAAAAGCGTTATTACATCTATATGCAAATGTGCTAATTGTGTTACTCATGCTGGCTAGGTAAATATGAAAGCATTTAAATTCACCTCCTTTACAGTAAAAACCATAAAGTGTATGACGTTAATACTTAAGTATGTGTAAAGTGCTGCATGAAAACATTGGTGTCCGTATGAATTTGTACATTCTCAGACACTGTGGATGAATACAACTACCTGCAAGCACACTTGAAATAGTTAAGGAAAGCAGCATATAGGGCAGCTTTTATTACTGAACTCTGAAAAATAGAAAGGGCTTTATTTGTTTTATATAAGTGAAGAGAAGGTGAGATCGGTAGCACCCCCCCCCATCAACAGGACTTCAAATGTTTCTACTGCATGTTGGCATTGCAGTGAAGCACCCTAATGCTGAGGGAGCAAAGGCATCTGGTAGTGCAATGGTCAGCACTGACTGAGACAAGTCTTCATCCCGCTGAGAGCATCCTGGACTGGCTGAAGGCATCTTTCCATTACCTGCTGTACCACATTCTCAACCTAGTCATGGAGCCCATGGTCTGTGAAGCTTGCCAGGCTGCCATGTGGCAGGGTGCCTATAGGACTGGTCCCACCACCTAAACCCTATAACAATGTCCCTGGATGGGTAGAGGGCGAACATTCCCTTACTAGGATGAACCCAGCCGGGCTGCTCCTAATAGTTCTGGATCTGTGGAAAAATGAACAGAATTGGGAGAAAAAGAAAATAATAGACAAAACAGTGTATAATTAAAATAAGAAAAGGAGAGATAGTACAGAAACAAAAACATGGAGACATTAAATGGACTCGTAATTCATCAGTGCAGTCTGTATTAACTTTTATTTTTATTTTTATAAAATACTTTTTTCAAGTATTGAAAGAAAATGTATACTTAAGGGGTGAAGTGCCTCCAAAATAAAATCAAAGGTCCAGTAGAAAAAAGAGATCAGAAGCACACCACCACAATTGAAGCCAACCTAAATAGCTGATATATCCTTTATTGTAAAAAGTAAGCACTTTCACGCCTCACAGGGTGCTTCTTCAGACTTTAATAAAGACAAAAAGTAAAAGTTCATTATATCTCTACTCAATAGAAATATCTAACAATATACATACATGATTTTAAAAATATAAATGTGTGTGAATATGCAAATCATTATATATATTTTCTATACACACACATATATATATATATATATATATATATATATATATATATATATATATATATATATATTTTGTACATATATATATTTTTTTGTAAATTTTTGTACATGTATTCATGATTTACATATTCACACACATTTATATTTTTTTAAATCATGTGTGTATATCGTTATATATTTCTATTTTTTTTATATATTTTTATATTTATACATTATACATATGGGCATATATATATATATATATATATATATATATATATATATATATATATATATATATATATATATATATATATATATTTTATATTGAATTCCACACATACATGTATGTCTGTTTGTACAAAAGTATATTAAGTGTATAAATATGTTTTTTATTATTCTTAGAATTTCAAGGATGCTTTCAGTAGACCAATAATTTTATAATTTTATTAGCAAATAACTGTTTATTATAAAGATTTTTCTAAGTCATGGAAAATGTATGCTGAAAATGTGAATTAATTAGTTAATTAGCTTTTAGAGATTTCATTGGCTTATGAAAAGGGTTGAGTAGAGATATAATGAATTTTTACTTTTTGTCTTTATTAAAGTCTGAAGAAGTGCCCTGTGAGGCGTGAAAGTACTTACTTTTTACAATAAAGGATATATCAGCTACTTTTTTCAAGTAAAGAAAATTCTGGGAAGTACTTCTGGAAACATTGAAACAATCACTATATTGATATAAAGTGGTGATGATTTTCACATTTGAATTCTACTCATACTAATGACGTGGTGATATATCATAAATGGCAATACACTGACATTTCTGGCTGATACAGGTTGTGCTGAAGTTGGTTGCAGAAGACACTCTAGTTTTTCTTGATCTTGGTTGTAATTTATGCACTTTTTTGCTGCATATAGAACACATAAAAATAATTGTCTGTCTCAGATGTGTGTTTTACAATTTTTCTGACATGATTATATTTACTATCCAGAAAGCTACTTAAGTTGTTGTAGCACTTACTCCTGTACACATTTATAGTGATTTTCACAGTGCACATCCATTTATTAAGCATGAAAGCAGCAAGGCACAGAATTTTTCATACTTTCATTGTAACTAATCCATCTGTACTAGTCAGTATTTCTTCTTCAATGCAAGTTGAATTGCAAGGACTACATGACTTCCTTCCAGTTGTTACATTTTTATTTCTCTTTACAACTTATCTATTTGGGGGATGGGTAATTTATGCAACCTGTTTTACATGTCCTTTGCATTTTCTATTTTCTGTTATGCCTTCTATACCTTCCTTGAAGTTTTAGGTAATATGTAAGCAACATACTTTTAGCTTACTTCAAAGAGACAGAAGCTGTACAGACACATAAAGATGTAGCAAATTAAAGGATGTTATGGCATCATTCTAGTTCAAGCAGTATGGAATCAAACATACTTATTTTCAAATGATGCATGTGGTAGAAGTTAATCATGGTAGTGTGTGATTTCTTAAATAGTGGCTTACTAAAAGTAAGCACATAAGATGATTAAGTTCATATAAATACATAACTGTTGAAATTGCATTTCTCAGTTTCCTCTGTGGTGTTCATTCACATGTTATTTAAACCCCCACCTTCACCCCAACTTCTAATCTGACTAGGGTGTGGTGGATAACTTAGTTCTGCCATCTTGTAAGTGCAGTTACCATCTTGGAGGAAATTAATGTGTTATACAATTATGTTAACAAATAGTTTGTGACCTCAAGCCTATTTTTTCCTATAAATTGTCTGACTGTAGTACAACTAATTACTAACCTATTACATGCAGTGTATTAAATTATGTGGCAATACAAATATGCTCTTTCTGCTTCTGTATAAATATAGGTATATTATATTATTTTATTTTATTGACATTTGTTAACCGGGTTAGTCCAACTGGGCTTGTGGCCCATTTTCAGTGGAGACCCGAGGAGAAAAGCTCCAACAATACATTTCTATTATGCAGAGCAACAGTTTTACATTTGTTGAGTACATACATACAAGTTAAAGTTCCAAGTATGGAGAAGGAAAAAAATGAAACTAAGAAACATATATTTGTACAGTGAGATAATGCAATAGGTTGAGAGTAAAACAAAGTATATATATATATATATATATATATATATATATATATATATATATATATATATATATATATTATTACTATATGTGTGGAATTATGTAAATACATTATGAGAGGTGTGTAGGGGGACTAAGTAGGGTCCTTAATAAGGGCAAGTGTGGGGGGAGACTAAGTAGCGTCATTGCAAGGGCAGGTCCTGGAATTGTGAAAATATGTTTTTAGTTTGTTTTTAAAGTGGGAGGTATGTGAAATTGAACATAAGTCAAGCGGAAGACTGCTCCAGGCATGGGCGACTGAGTGTTTATAGAGTAGTTTGCCTACAGACTTTGTTGGGTGGTAAATATCAAGTAGTTGTTGATTAGAAGTACAGAGGGTTTGGGATGGAGTGTAGATAGACACTAAGGAAGAGAGAGATGGGCAGAAGGAGGGTTTATAAAGAATAGAGTGAAGCATGTGAAATTGATAAAGTAGCAGTAGCTGGGGAAGTTCAAGCCATTGGAGAGAGTTTAAAGCAATGCAGTGGTGTGAGTTGTATGGGGAGTTAGTAATGAATCTGGCTATTGGGTGGTTTACTTTTGAAGTTTGTTAAGAGTGGTGGCCTGAATATTGATAAGTACTGGGGCGGATTATAAAAGAGTAGGGAGGAGGAGGGCCTGTCCCAGGGTAAGTCTAGCATCAGGAGTTAGAAATTTTTTGTTCTGATAAAGCAGGCCTAATTTCTGGTGTGTTCTTTCTATACATTGATGTATGTGTAGGTTGAACTTTAGTTCATCATCGATGATGACCCATAGGAGTTTTGAGTGGTTATCAGGTTGGATAGTTGTAGTATTAGAAGATGTAATAACAAAGGAGGTTTTATGGCGGGAATGAGAACAGGGAAGGAAAAGTAGGAGTTTAGTCTTTTTTGGATTTAGGATCAGTAGGTTGTGAAAAAGCCATTGTTCTGTAGCTAGTAGGGCTTGTTGGGTTAGGGAGTGTAGTTCAGAAATGTTATTAGAGATAGAGATACGTGTGGAGTAGTCAGCATATTGAATGAGTGAAGATTCTTTACAAGAGGTGAAAAGATCATTGGTGAAGATATTAAACAAAAGGGGTCCTAAGATGAAGCCTTGAGGAACACCAGTAGAGATGAGAAGAGAAGGAGAGGAGGCTGAGAGCCATTTGACAGATTGTTCCCTGGCAGATTGGTAACTATAGAACCAAGAAAGTGAGGAGGGGATAGGTGTAGGCTAGTAAGTTTGGATAATAGTAAAGAATGAGACACAGTATCAAAAGCTTTGGAGAGATCTAGGAAGAGACAGGAAATGAGTTAATTCTTGTCTAGGAAATCTGCAATGGTGTGTGTGAAGGAGAAGAGAGCAGTGGTGGTGCTATGGTAGGGACAAAATCCGTGTTGGGTAGGGGTAAGCAAGTGGTGGTTAAGGAGGTGATTGAGAAGCTGAGAATGGAAACATTTTTCTAGTATCTTAGAGAGGGGGGAGAGAATGGCAATGGGTCGGTAGTTTGAAGGTTCAGTGGAGTTTCCACCTTTATGAAGAGGGATAGTAAAGAAATATTTCCAGAGGGTGGGGACAGTTGATTCAAGAATGGATCTGTGTATTAGTATAGGTATAGGATAGGCAATAGAGTCAGCAGCAAGTTTGAGGAATGTAGGAGGCAATTTGTCAGTGGAAGGAGAGCATGGTTTTAGTTTGAGCAGTAGAGATTTGATATAAATAGTGGGAACAGGCTGAAAGGAAAACAAAGTTGTGTTAGTTAACTAGGATGGGCAGGTATAGAAGTAGAGTTAGGACTGATGGTTATGAGATTTTGGATGGAAGTGATAAAGTGTTTGTTTAAGAGGGTGGCAGTTTCTTGAGGGGATGAGTTTGGCTATGGAGAGGGATTAAAGGGACTTCCGGGATAGAGAATGTTGTTGAGAGCTGACCAAAATTTCCGAGGATTGGATTTGTTGTTAAGCAGGGCAGAACTGTAGTATGGCTTTTTGTCATTAGTGGTAAGTTTTTTTGTAAGGTTCCTCAGTTGTCTATATTTGAGAAGAAGTGGTGGTTGCTTTGTTTTAATCCAGGATTTCCAAGTTGTGTCTCTTTCTTTTATAAGAGACTTAGTCTCTTTGGAGAGCCAGGGAGCATGGTTTGATTTTACTCTGATCCTCCTAGATGGAGCTAGAGTACTCAAGAAGATGCTATTGAAAGCACTGACAGCATCATTTAGGGGGAGCTGTTTAAGGATGGACCAATCTGTGTTGTGGAGAATAGAGTTGAAGTGGGAATAATTGAAAGTAGATCATTTTCATCAGTCCTTGATAAGGTGGGGTTTGGGAGTATGGTAGTACTGCCTAAGGATGGAGGTAGGGAGATGGTCACTAAGGGAATCAGGTAAGGTGGTGGGATTGTAGTAGTGGTGGGGGGTATTTGTAAGGATCCAGTCTATTATGGAGCTGGAAGTTGAATTTTTATGGAGACAAGTGGGTGATGATATAAGTTGGTGGAATCCATGAAGGTGGATGCTGAGTTGGGGAGAGTTAGTTGAGAGTTTGGACCAGTCTATGTTGACATCGCCAAGGATAAGTGTCTCATATGGTATATTGTGGGATAACCAGGATAGGATGTTTTCTAGAATGGGTAGATTGTTGCCAGGAGGTAGATTGATGGAAGCTATAGCAATTTTTTTGTGTGGATTCAGACGGCAGTTGAGGATGATGAGTTCAGCTGGGAGGAAGTCAGGAATAGAGGGGGGTATGGTGAGATGTTAAGGCTGTGAGAGTAGAGGATGGCTACACCACCCCCTTTTTTTACAGATCTATCGGATCTGAAGATGTTATAACCAGGTGGGAGTATTTCACTGTCTGAGATATGTGGCTTAAGCCAGGTTTCTGATAGGGAAAGAATGTTTGGGGTATTGAGAGCAATCCATGAGTGCAGCTCAGTAACCTTATTTGTTAGGCTTTGAATATTCAGAGAGTAAATGGTTAAATCTTTGGCTGGAAATGGTTGTTGTGGCTGAGACTGATGATTGTAAGAGCTGTAAGATGGGGGCATTGTAGAGGTAGTTGTGGAGGTGGTTTTGGGGAGAGTAAGGGAGGGGTGAGGTTAAGAGGGTCCAGGGTTGGGATGAACATCACCAGAGCAGAGTAGTTTTTAGAGAGAGGAGATAGTGTAATAAATGATAGATAGAGTTTGTGTAGCTTTGACTTAGCTTTAAGGGAAGGTGTAATAACCTTTAAAAAGGGTGGTTTGAATAGACTTGAGGTAGAGGTAGTGAAGAGATCTGGGGAGATAGTAAAAGATGAAGTAGTTGGAAGTATTTTGTATGAGTGAGAAGTTGGAGAGCATTGGAGTGGGTCATACAGACTGGAGTGGTAAGAGGTGGTGATAGAGAGAAAAATAAGTAGTGTAGAAGATATTAGTATATATTGCATGTTAGATTAGAACATGGTTGGGTTGGGAGAGTAGGTGGTGTGTAGGAAGTGATGTTAATAAGATTGACAGATTGGTGAGGTGGGAGTGGTAATTGGCAGGAAGTTGATCTGTAGTGGATAATAGGACAGGAAGGGGAGGGATAGTTAGGTATAAAGGTAATTGTAATAGGGTGGGTGGCAATGGGGGTGGGGTAGGGGAGCGAAGTGAGCCCGCACGTAGCGAGGGTGAACGGAGTGGGGCTACACCCACAAGGAAGGACTCAGAAAACAATCAGAGAAGCTGGTGAAAAGGACAGAAATGTGAGCAGGAAAGGCAGGGAGTTCTAGGTAACAGCAGAAGTGGCTGGGCTGTGTTTAGTTCAGTAAAACTCTAGAAGTTGATGCAAAAGTACTGAAAACAACAGGAGAAAATAGCTAGGAGGGGTGTACAGGACTGACAAAACTATTAACTTTGATAGAGAGTAGCAGACAGGGAAAGAGGGTTTGGTAGGCTGTAGGAGCAATTCAGATAGGAGGTATAAGTTAGAGAGGAGTAGAGGAGATTGGAGGGAGTCTGGAAGAAAAAGAGATAACTAGACAAGTGTAAGAAAGAAAATAGCTACAGGGTGCAGTCTGCAGATGAGAAAGAACCATCACAGGAGTAATCAAGGATTAATGGTAGCAGGTATCCTTTACAGATGAGGTGTACATACTGAGATGGTATTCACTTGAGAGGGATGCACGCTGGAGGCAATTGACTGTCGGTGAATTTCCAGCTAGAGTGGGCCAGAGGGCATCAGGGCTGCTCAGGTAACTTTATTTGCCTGAAAAAAAGAAGTGAGTTATAAAGGGTAGAGGGGAGATGTAAAGAGGGTTAGAGTCAGTATAGTGTGTAGCTTAAAGGGGGTGATGTGTGTGAGTGTTTAGGGATCAAACAATAGAAAAAAGGGAGGAGATCACCTAATTAAGAAAATGAGGGGTGAGTGTGGGTTTAAACTGAGTGCAGGATAAATAGGGTGATTGAGATATGAGTGGGGGGATAAAGGAGTAGTAGTACATGATTCAGCAGTGTAGATAAAAAAGTATCACAATACAGTGAAATAATGCAATATCACAATTTGTTGGCAAACAGGTATTATCTATCTACATATATATATATATATATATATATATATATATATATATATATATATATATATATATATATATAAAACTGCAAAAACTTGGTGATCTGGGAGAAAGAAACCATGGATAAGGAACTGTTGAAAATGACTTTAATTTAAGCTCTTTCATTCGCTGGTAATATCTCAACAATCAAATTTCATCAGAAATATATATTTTCAATTTTTTAGAAGTTTAGGTACTCACAGTTTGATTGACATTCAAAGATGTGATGACATGTATAACTGTCAGGCATTACTTGCTCCATTTCATTATGCACTTGATGTTAAGGTTGCCATTAAGACTGGGGGTATGTCTGCACCTAATTCGATTTGCCATTTTAGTTCTGTAACCTCTAGTAGGACATTGGCTTTCCTGTGGAATGGGGACATTTACTCTAAGAATATGAATTTAAAACCTGTGAAAGCTTGATACCGTAAGCTATGCCTAGCTAGGACACTGGAGGTGTCGGTGTGTGGTTTTAACCATGCCTTATGACTTTGTAAAGAAATACATTCACATTTTATTTCCATTGTGAATAAAACTCAGTTATGTAACCATCATGTTTAAAGTTATTTACATTTGTTTCTGTGTTTTTCTGGTGTTATCTTTAATTGAATAATAAACATGAATGTCATGCATTAACAATTTCTTTAAGAATTCATTTTACATATTGCACAAATAGAGCCCTCATTTTCCTGTTGTCTGTATAAATAAATATTCACGTATATGTCAGAAATAACATATCAAGTATTGAATCATTTGAGGTCATAAGGTATGCCAGACTATGCAGAGATGTCATGGGTTACATTTCATGTTTATTAAGAGTAAACTGTAACTGACTCCATTCACCATTTTCAAGTCATAGCTACATTACAGATAACTACAATTTTTCCTATATTCCCACTTATTGCTGGAGAAGGCTAGGGACTACTGCGGACTCCTCCCTTCCTGCAGTGCATTCACAAATACCCATGGCCTGGTTACACTATTATATTGTCTTACTCATTTACATATTACTATGATTTATGGAGATAAGTGTAAAAATGCCTAATGCATACAACAGGTGTAAATGACCCTGATTTTAAGTGAATAAGTCCCTGACCACCATATTAAGTCATAATCCCTTGGGAGAGGAGGCAAATGCTTGAGAAAATTGCAAATTTCCTCAAATAAGTAACAAATAGTAAAAAAATGTATTTAAATTATTAGTATTCCTTTCATATTGATATGAAATTACAGTTTTTATTTGGTGAATTGTGTTGTTATGAATCTGCCAGATGTGGATAACTAATGTCAGTACTGATTATGACTGCCCTTTATGAATGGAAATTCCTAACAACAGCACTGGAAATATCTATTGAAGTAGTTAGACTGGCAATGTGAAAGATCTTCTGGAAATTCATTTTGGTACCATTTAGTGATTATGCTACACAGAATGTAAATACATAATTTGAAATTATTCTAGTGTGCTATACTGTATTTTGAACAGTGAATTGTTATGTCAAGATACATGCAGCTTTACTAGGAGAATTTTTAGTGTCAGTCTTTAATGAAAAATGATATTATTAATACAGAAAAGTGTTACAGGAAGGACATATCTGTGTTAGGAAAGTGATAGCAATACTAGTATGAATGTGATGGTGCTACACAGAATACTGCATCACAACTTTAATTTATTGGACAGGGACTTTGCATGTGTATATGGATATGATGGTTGTGTCACCAAATCTGGTTTTGTTCTCTGATCATTGATTTTTTTGTGATGAAAGTACTCATGCTTTCATTGCTGTGCTTTTGGGATAATGATTAGTTCAAACATTCAGCATATGGCTTTGGCATGTTGTTTTAAGTGCATTTACAATACAACAGCAGGGATCCAGACAGAGAAAGGACAATTGTAGCCATAAGGAGAATTGCATCCTTATAGCACTCCTTTGAATGTACAAAAAATGCTTTTTTGGAAAATAGGGAGCCAAAAAGCTGAGAAAAACAAAGACATGCAAACAAGTGGTATTGGATATAAATGCTGTTAGAGGAAGTAATCGCACATTAACAAAGTGCAAGAAGAGGGTCAATGATATAGTAGGAAATGCCAGAGAAAGGGCAAGGTAGGATGCAATTGCCCTTAGCATTACTGTGTGGACCTCCTGCATTTATACCTTTTACACCTCCTCCCACATTAACAAAGTCCAAGAAAATGGTTAATGATATAGTAGGGACAAAGGCAAAATAGGATGCAATTTCTCTTAGCAGCACTGTGTGGACCTCCTACACTTATGCCTTTAACACCTCCTCTCTAATTATGGGGATGATTGTGACATTGATAACAATGGTACGGGCATAATCAGAGGTGGTATGGACACTGGCTATTAGCCATGCATGCAATATCAAAAGGCATCTGCTCAGAAAAGTTTGTTTAACACCAGTGACATTTATATAGACAATTGAATGCTAAAATTGAATGATTACATGTAACACATCACAATTACTTTTAACAGGTGAACTCTCCTCCTTTGCATATAATGACAATGAAGAATTGTGCAGTAGTCTGGGCAGGGCGAATGGGGAATTCACCCTAGGTGTTGTCTTGTCCAGAGTGCAACTCACACATGTAAAATAAAAAAATATATATATTTTTAGTGAAAATTTATTTTTCATTTAAGGGAAATGGCAATGCATACATCCTAAATGGATGTCCAAGATACTCCTATGTGCCTCCCACACTTGCTTAGTCTATGTTGCTTTGGCAATGCCCCAAAAGTAGTGACTGGCTGTACAGGTAAGGGAGCTGTGCCATGGTGCAAGAAAGACAGTGTCTTGGGCTGAATTACTGGTGTCCATATTGAGCTGGGGGATGTAGTGTTTTCTCAGTCAGAATCACTTGCTGTGGATGCATTTGGTGTTTAGGGAGAGAGACTAGGACAGAAAAAAGTAATATGTCTATGAAGTAAATAGGGTTACCTGCTAGTTCATTTTGCTGCATCTACATACATGCATGCATGGACAGAGTGCTGAAGGGGTTGTTGGGGAAATGTTTCATTTTGGTGCTTGTGCATACTTGGACAGACTACTGAAGGGATCATAGGGAAAAAGTTTCATTTTGGATTGTCCATACCTGGACAGACTACTGAAGGGGTCATTGCAGGATTTTTTTTTATTGCTTGCACATGCTAGGACAGACTTTTTTGTTGCTTGCAGATGCTAGGACAGACTACTGAAGGGGTCATTGAGGGAAATGTTTCACTTTAGTGCTTGTGCATACTTGGTCAGATTACTGAAGGAGTTGGAGGAAATGTTTCATTTTTGTGATTGTGCACACTTGGACAGACTATTGATGGGGTTGTTGGGGAAATGTTTCATTTTGACATTTGTGCATACTTGGCAAGACTAGTGAAGGGGTCATTAGGGGAAGGTTTCATTTTGGGGCTTGTGCATCCCTGGACAGACTACTAAAGGGGTCTTTAGGGAAAATGTTTCATTTTGGTGCTTGTTCATCCATGGACAAACTACAGAAGGAACACTGGGGGAAATGTTTCATTTTGCTGATTATGCATACTTGGACAGACTACTGATTTGATCATTGGGGAAATCTTTAATTTTAGTGCTGGTGCATAATTTGACAGACTACTGAAGGGATAACTAGGGAAATGTTTCATGTTGGTTTGTGCATACCTGGGCAAACTACTGAAGGGGTCTTTGGGTAAATGTTTCTTTTTGCCACTTGCCCATGCTAGGGGAGTCTACTGAATGGGTCATTGGGGGAATTGTTTTATTTTGGTGCTTATGCATACTTGAACAGACTACTGATGGGGGTCGCTGGGAGAAATGTTTCATTTAGGTGATTGTGCTTACTTGGATAGACTACTGAAGTGGTTGGTGGGGTGTGATATTTCATTCTGGTGCTTGTTCTTACTTGGACAAAGTACTGAAGAGGTCACTGGGAGAAATGTTTCATTCTGTTGTGTGTGCTTACTTGGAGAGAGTACTGAAGGGTTTGTTGACGAAAATGCTACATTTTCATGTCATTGAAGTGCCAGTACATACTTGGACAGGCTACTAAAGGGACATATGTGCAGACATTATTCATTCTGCTGTCATTTGGGTGCTCAAAACTACTGAATGGAGTGTTGCGGGGAACTGTTTCATTCTGCTGTCATTTGAGTACCTTTACATACATGGACAAACTACTGAAGGGGTCATGGAGAGAATGTTTCATTTTGGTGCTTGTGCATACATGGGGAAACTACTGAAGGGACCTTTGAGGGAAATTATTTATTTTAGTGTCATTTGAGAACTTGTGCATACATGGACAAACTATTGAAGTGGTTGCGGGGGGAAATTATTAATTTCAATGTAAGTGAAATGCTTGTGCACAAATAGACAAACTATTAAAAGTATCACCATAGCATTTGGAGAAAGAAAACAAACAATGCAGCTGCACTGCTTGATTAATTTTAATGTATATTCTTCTTGATTTGAAAACAAGGATATAGTAAATCCTTTCACTATGGCTCACTGAAAATTAACCCCCTAATGATCAGGCTTGCTGAACTATAAGTGTTTTTTGCAGAGGAGTAGGATGCCCTGCATTCTGCATTGTGAGACTGAGCCATCCACATTGCCAACATTTATACTTCTTGCATCTTGTTTGTCACTGGAAAAAGGTAACATATGTATCGGCCTCTCATAAAAGCAGTGTTCAACTTTTTAGCACAAAAATATTTGGTCAAAGCCTAAAATAATGGGGTCAGTGGCCCAAAAACAGTGACAGCTTTTAAATATTGGTATTACAAAGTTTAAGATTAGAAATTTACTAGAATAATGAAGTCTGAGACACAGATGTATGTCATTATTTAATGAGTTCAATCCTTAGTGATTTGCTAGAAAACCACAAAGTTTATGAGGTAAAAATCTGGACATTCTACAAAAATCTGGACAGTTGAGAGGTATGGTCTGGGGCCAGGGCTAAGTATTCCACACATGCTGCTTAAAGTCCATTTGTTGCCTAAGTTAACTAAGGAGAAAAAATAATCAAAAAGGAAGCCTCACTGTACTCTATATTCTTAATAGGCTTCTTGAGGTACCAAAAGTATATGACTTTTAATTGAATAGACTTCAAGCAAATTTAAATAGAAGTCCAACACCCAAAGTGGTAGCCGAAAGTTTTATTTATTACAACATAAAATGAGCGCATTCGTCTTGATAGACAATACTTCATCAGATGAACACAATCCACATTACTTGGTCCTTTTATATCTTATGCAATTGGACCCAATCAGTGTTTTAAAGACATACTGTCACTGAAAAATCATCCATAAAAGCACACTATCATTTTTATATTTTATATCAAAATCATATGAGATATACACTGAAATCATGTTTACCATTGATTTAGTTAAAATCCAAACTGAACAGTAGTCATAATAAACTGAAAATAAAAATAAAGAAAAAGTAAAAACAAAACCATCCATGACACTTTGCAAAATGTAATAAAAACAAACCTTTGACAAAATGCCTTACTAGATGCCTATCCATCCCCTGCTCTTGCTAATAACACAGGTTTGATGGTAATATACTTGTTTAAACCTGGGGAAAAATTGGGTCTCAATCTTAACTGCCATTTAAGTTCTTTGTTTAATAACCAATTTTTAACATCTTCCCCCTGGAGTTTGTTCTAACCATGTCAATGATGCCAAATTTAAAACCTTTAAAATCAATACATATCAAAGAATGCTTATATAGTGCACTAGTCTCTTTTTTAGTTTTAATGTCATATGAATGTTCATACATTCTGTCCTTCAAAGCCCTCTCAGTTTTCCCAACATAGAAAGCTGGACAGTTTGTACATGTAGCTAAATATACAATCATCTTTGTGTTACAATTGCCCTTGCAATATTTCACTTTACTGTCCAAACCATTTTGTAATATAATGCTATCTTCTTTATAAGTGTTTGTGCATTGCCTGCAATTGCCACAGTTGGTAGTAGCCTTCTTTACACTACAATGAGATTTGTGCATCTGTTAAAACACTCTCTTAAAATTCCAGTTTTGTAAGTAAAAGTAGGTTCTGTACTCACTACGTCAAATAATTCTTTATTGGTTTTAAGTAGGCTACAGTTTCTTCTAATAATGTCGGTGAACATGCCTGAAAATCCATTAAACTCAGTTATACAAGCTTTTTGAAATATTTTACAGTTTTCCCTTTTCTTGTCCACAAAATCACTAGGTAGACCCAACAAGGGTTTATATCTACCACCCCAACCTCCTTTAACTTCGTCAATGACCCTATATACCTCCTCTTCAGGGTAACCCCTTTCTATGAATATAGTGCTTAAATTATGCATTTCTTTGTAAAATTCCTCCTTCTCTGAGGTCATCCTAGCTATATGGACAGCCTGACCTTTAACAAGACTAAGCTTTTGAGCCATAGGATGGTTGCTATTAAAATGTAGGTAACTGTTACACCAGGTCTCTTTCCTATAAATTTTTGACTGAAAACCATCCAATGTTAACAAAATGGTAGTGTCTGAAAAGTTAATGCTGGAATTGCTCCATTCGTATGTAAATTTAAAGTATGCAGTACTGTTGTTCAAAAACTCAATGAAAGAAACCATTAATTCTTTACTTTCATCCCAAAGGATAAAAATATCATCCAGAAATTTTACATACAGTCTTATAAATTTATGAAAGAGACCGTTGAATACATAGCATTGCTCCCACTGCAGCATAACCAAATTGGCATATATGGGAGCACAAGCTGCCCCCATAGCAACACCATTGGTTTGCCGATAGTACTCACCCTGAAATCCAATAAAATTATAGTCTAAGACTAACTCTGTTAACTCAAGGATTAACTGAATCTGGTCATTGGGTAGTGTGGAATGTTTGTACACGCTATCGCTAAACATTTGATGCCCCTCCAATCTAGGTATACTAGTAAATAATTCTTTAACGGCGATGGTGAGGAAGCTCAGATTTTCTTTCCATTTGTCCCTTGTTAATTTCTCTAAAAAATCCCATGAGTCCTTAATAAGGTGGTCCATCTTCAAAGGGATTTCCTTAGTCCAATAGTCCACATATACTGCTAAAGGATGTGTTTTTGAATTTTTAGCCAACACTATGGGTTTAAAAGGAGGGTTTTTCACACATTTGTGAACTTTAGTTATCCCGAAAATATTCGGGATAATAGGATGGATTTGCTTCAAAAGGTTGTATGTTTTTCCATCTATCCTGTTCTCGATCAAATGCTCCTCCAGTAAAGAATCTATCCTGCTATAAGCTATCATTATTTCGTTTCTGGAGACTGATGTGTAGGTGTCAGTGTCCAATAAAATATTGGTAATGGCGTTGTTATATTCCTCTGACCCATGGAGGACAATCCCACCTCACTTATCAGGCTTCATAATCCGCATATCTGCATTACTTCTCAGTTTTTCCAACAACATTCTTTCCTCGTTTAAATTGTGTCCCTCACCTTTCTTTTTACTGTTGTTGTAAACCCTATAAACTTCTTCAGTTACATAATTCTCAAATAACAACAAAACTGGATGCAAAGGGGGATTAAAAATGCTCTTTCTACATGGACCCTTACCAATACTGTTTTCATCCGTAATACCATCTTTGTGTATAATTTCTAAGTTCAATTTCCTAAGATACAGTTTCATATTGATAAGTGTGTTTGCTACATCTCCATAATAAGTTGTTACAAATTTGAAACCTTTTAAAAAAAGGTTAAAATGTTCTTTTTCCAAATGTAGGTTGGTGTAATTAAATATTTTAAAGCCTTTGTAAACAAATACCTTATTCTCTGTGTTAGGGACGATAATTATTTCCCTTTCCTCCCCACCTTTTCCCATCCCTGATGGTGCATCGGATGTGTGGGGAAGTGATCTGGATCTGAGTTGTTTCTGGACTTGCTTGCTAACCTCTCCTTTCTTCTCACCCCTAAAAAATGAGAATCATGTTCCGGAAATGAGTCCAGTTCGTCCAACCCTTTGGATGAAGTTTGTCCTAAACAGTCATCCCTAACATGTCCAACTGCATTACCACCTTACCACCTACATTCATGTTCACTTTGAAGTTCTTAACATGATTGTTTTCTCTATTATAATGCCAGGGATATGCTGTGTGCTCTGCATATTGATGTTTGTCTCTTAAAAACGTCTTTTGTTTCCTAGAAAGTATAGTCTCCACCCTTTTGTTAACTCTACTTAGGATTTTCTTATACAGGTGTTCATACTCGCTAAACAATAAATCATTTAAAATGTTCTCATTAAGTTTTTCCATTTCACATTTCAATGTCGCTAAAGCAGACTTGTTGTAAATTATCATCTTGTTCATGAGTCCCAACCCACATTTGTTGAAAAACGCTTGGAAATCATTAACTATAGTGTCAGTGTAATTGATACCAAAGGGATATTTATATAACCTTAAATCCTGTGGAACCACCTTAAAATCTATACATTTCAAATAGCCATTGTCCATTTCCAAACATTTCAGTTTGAATAACTTTTTTTCGAACATATGAATCATTTCTTTTAAAGTGGGTGAGCTATCATCTCGGCCAACCGCACTAGCACCACCCAAAGCAATAGAACAACAATCAAACTTAAAATTTTTGAGTAAAACATCGTGAAATGAAATTTTCTCTTTGTTATGTATCTTCAAGTCACTATAAAACACATTATTCCTGTTCAAAGTATGTGCATTAATAAAATTGCGACTACTGAAAAAGTCGCCTTGATGAAAAGAACCTTTTGAGGCAACAGGTCCTAGGATGGCACCCTGTACAGTTCCTGAAGTGTCAGTCCCATTAACATGAGTAGGCAAACCATTGTTTGTCTGTAGGACCCTCGAAAATGGGCCGGAAACAGCAGTAGGTTCCAACATAGCATTCCTTCCCCCAATGTGACTCTCGTTGGTAACGGAGCATGGTGAAGATGTCACCGGCACTTCCCTGGAAAGTCTAACAATCGGGGAACCCGAATTTGAATGTATGGCGGCACCCAACTTGTCTTTCTGAGTGAATAACTCCACCAACCCCGTAAGCTCAACCTTCAAGGCAGACACTTCATCCCTAACCTTCCGGAGCTCATTTTGGGTGGCTACAACGTTGTCCATATCGAACACCTCATCGCCAGCAATGAGGGTAGAGTCTCCAGATCTGGGATCCATACCCACTCTATTCCAACAGCAAAAACTGGAAAGACAAACAGCACCACTTCTGGCCAGACCTCAAAAGAACTGAATAACCAAAAGTATATGAATTATAATCAAATAGACTTCAAACAAATTAAAACAGAAGTCCAACACCCAAAGCGGTAGCCAAAAGTTTTATTTATTACAACATAAATTGAGGGTTTTCATCTTGATAGACAAGACTTTATTATATGAACACATATTTTTTACATATTGTTATTATAAAGTTTAAGCTTAGAAATTTACTAGAATAATGAAGTCTGAGACATAGATGTATATCATTATTTAATGATTTCAATCCTTAGTGATTTGCTAGAAACCCACAAAGTTTATGAGGCAAAAATCTAGACATTCTACAAAAATCTGGACAGTTGCGAGGTATGGCTGGGGCCAGGGCTACATATTCCACACATGTTGCTTAAAGTCCATTTGTTGCCTAAGTTAACTAAGGAGAAAAATTAATCAAAAAGGAAGCCTCACTGTATTCTATATTCTTAATAGGCTTCTTGAGGTCTCCATTAGATTACTTTGAAATAATCAAATAACAAATTGTGCTGTTCAAAGTATTATACTGTATATCTGAGCCAGGAATTGTTGTAGGGCTTTGGAAACATTCTTTTCTCTTTAGTGTTTATGCAGCTGAACAGTATCATAAATAGGATAGGTCTATGTAATGTGGTATAAAAATAGTTATTGGATTTGATATTTAATATTATTTCTGGGCTTTTATAAAATGTGTTTTGATTAAAATAAAGCTAATTTTAACTCAGACACTTCATTTATTGATGACTAGCATAAGAATTGGATTTATACCTGTTATGATTTGTTTTGCGCTAAAACAACAGTCATATGTGTTGTGTGTGCCTAAGTTCATATCTTAGTACTAAGCTAGCTACCCTTGTGCATCATTTTAAGCCTAAGCAAATTTCTCGTCCCAAAGGTAAGAATCAAACCCTGTACTTGTGCATGTGAAATAAATCCACTATGACTCAAACTGTCAGAAGGAATTTCATCCAAGAGACCATTTTTTTTCTTCCAATATTTTTTTTATTTCTTTTGTTGCTTACTTGCTTACACTTTGCAAATATCTTTAATTATTTAAATTATTTGATAGGTTTGTGGGTCAATTTATAACTGAAATAAGGCACTCATTGATATAGCCTATATTGTTTAGTATAGCTCACCCCCCTTTGCTAAATAGTAAACACATACACTGTATAAGTGTCTACCTGCCACTGAAATGACAAAATAATTTTTATACGTAACTGCTGCAGTTGCATGTGGGCTTTTCTCTTTAGCAACTTATACCTCTGTAAAATCTTAGAATGTATCAATGTATCTACTGTATGTGAATAAATGTAAATAGAAATGTAACTGCTCTGTACTTAACTGGAACTTAGTATAATGCAATATAAAAAAATGGATCTTTTCTCCTCAGGCATCTGCTGAAAATGGTTAGTACCCAGTCGCACTTTCCTGGTGAACAAAGATAAATCTTATTATAAGATTTGGTCATGCTTTTAGCAGACAATAAAATGCAAATTGGTATGTAGATGATCCAGTGTTCACTGAACTAGCATTGACTATTAAAACATTGTGTCACAAAGACCTGTCAATATGATGTAAACTTAAGGTACAAATGGTGCCACAATGCACGCTAAAATGTTTTGTGCAGTAAAAATTATATATATATATATATATATATATATATATATATATATATATATATATATATATTGTTGGTCATGATGTATATTTTACTTGCTTCTCCCTTGGGTCATGATTTTTTCTGTCTGTGCCACAGTTCATGGGGGGAATTCAGTAAAACCTACACAATTTTTTTTTTTGGTGTATGCATCGTGCTGCAATGTGTACACAAGTGCAAAGAATTTTAGATTCAGTAAGCATCACTTAGTGGTGCACAAGCACATGCAAAGAGGAAAAGTTCCATGGAATTCAAATTACTGCATAAGCAGTTGAATCTTATGAAAATAATGCAAGTAGCATGATCCAACAAGCAGAAATCCATCTGTGCAGAATCTGTGTCAGTGTCCGCACTGTACATGGAATTTTTCTGAGTACTGGAGTCTACACAGACAAAAGGGGTTGTAATACTCCACAAATATTGACATAACTCCCAGAAAATGTTAGATCACGTACATGTATGTGCAATAGGTACATTGTGGATGTCTGAAAAAGGAAGGCAATATGTAAAATTAATAATATTTTTTTAATAGTTTTGGCATGTTTGCACTATGCGCTACAGTGCTCAAATATGCATAACAGAAATAAAAAAAAAAATGTCTAATATGGTTTTCAAAAATGTACTGTAGGACCTTGTGTTGGGTCAATACAATGGGGAATACGTGCTGTTACCAAGCTGACACGTCTATGAATGTGTAGTTTCTAGGCTGTCAGCAAAGATATCTATGCAAATGAGGTGGATTTCCTGAATTGCTAAAAGGAGCAACCATGTCCGCATATCCACTTCATGTAGGCTACTACATAATGTTGATATTCCAGAGGATGGGGATAATATCAAGGGTGTGTGTCTTATTAATTTTAGGATTTTTTGTTCCCAGCACACATGTTTGCCCAGCATGTTGCATAGCTTAGCATGTTCTTGTGAGCGGACTACCCATGTGACAGTGGTGACATAGGCAGCCATCAATTAAAACCAGATATCTTCAGTAAATATTTTTGACGTCTGTATAAGCTATGCTGCATTCCTCATTACATAGACACATGTCACACACTAAAGTAGGGCCTTTAAATTATGTTAATTATATACTGGGCAGGTGAACTGCATCATAATTAGCCAATCCCACATGGTGGACCTAAAGCAGAACTGTATAAAGTATGCGTACACTCTACATTCTGATTTTCACTCAGTACTCTGGACCATTGGAGTAGAAACGTGGGAATTTTAACTGGGATAATGCTATGGGCTACTGCAGGTCTGCTACATCTGTATGTTCTAGATGCTGAAGTCAATGTTGCTGGTGCTACTGACAATAGGCCTAGGCTGAGAAGGAAAGAGTGTTCAGGCCCAGGGTAACCTACCAGGAGCTACATGAGCTGAGACTGTAGAGTATTATAGGGTGGACATGGACATATTACAAGAACTCACTGGACTCTGCCACCCTCAACTCAGAGTCAGAGTAACAAAAGGGAACCCATCCCAGTGGAAACAAATGTTTGTGTAACCCTTAGGATACTACTTCACCCCCTCTCACCCCCTAAAGGGCCCATCTCAATACCAAAAGATTGCCAAATTATGGCAATCATGGCCACACAGGTCGAAACCGCACTTTACAAAGCTAAGAATGTAGCATCCATAGAACCAGATGACATCCCGGGCTGTGTACTACATGAACTACAAAATGAACTGGCACCTCACCTCAGTGTCATGTTTAATCATAGCCTCATCTCAGGCTTCGTGCCCACTGAGTGACGCACAGCTACAGTTATCCCACTCCACAAGGGGGGATCCACCTTGGATCCCATGAACTATCGTCCCATCAGTCTGATAAGCCTGATCTGCAAGGGCATGGAATGCATTATAATGGAACTTATAAACAAAGACATTGGCAAACTTCAAACACTGGACCCTACCCAGTTTGGTTTCAAGAAGGGCCATTCTTGTCTCCTGAACCTGATTGACTTCTTCAAATCAGTCTCCAGAGCTATGGACGAGGGTAAGGTGGTCTACACAGCCTATCTGGACCTTGCCAAGGCCTTTGACACCATCCCCCACTCTGGAATCATAGATAAACTTACTAAGTTGGGCATAAATCCCTACATCACTTGATGGGTTGCCAACTGGCGTATGGACAGAACCCAGACTGTAAAAGTAGCTGACTCTAAATCCAGCTTCAGACAAGTGACAAGTAAAGTACCTCAGAGTTCAGTCCTGGGACCGCTCTTGTTTGGCATTTACTTCTCTGAAGTACAGGCCAACACAAGGGACTCTGGCTAACAAAGTTTGCAGATGACTGCAAACTGGGATCCATTACTGAATCCCCATATGATCTGGATATTCTACAAAAGGGCCTTACAGAAACAGATGCTTGGTGCCAGAGCCATGGGCTCAAGCTTAATGCCAAGAAATGCATTGTTATCCCATTTGGGAAAAAAAACATGTACCCATGAATTACCACATAGGTGGCAGTACACTAAACACTGAAAGTGTGATGAGAGACTTAGGGACACAGGTGGACAGTGGTCTCACCTTCTTTAACCACATCATCACAACAATCAGGAAATCCTTCTATGTGGTACACCTCATCACTAAGGGCTTTTCATACAGAAAAAAGGAGGTCATTGTCCCACTGTACTCATCCCTCATTAGACCCATTATAGAGTACAACACCCCATTTGGAATGTACCTCACAAGACATCTGCAACAGCTGGAAAAGCTGCAGAAGTACCTCAGTAAAAGAATCACAGGCCTAAAGCAGATGCCCTATGCTGACCGTCTAAAGAAACTCCAGCTATACTCTGTGGCATATCGTCTACTCAGAGGTGATCTCTGTGTAACATGCAAGGCATTGTCAAACCCTGAGCTGTTGGACATGCTCCACTTAAAGAAATCCCAATCCCTCAGAGCTACACACTCCAGGGGTCTAAACCTTGTCATCACAATGAATAAAACATGCTGGAGGTATAGGTTCCTGACCCAGAGACTCCCCATACTCTGGAATAGACTGCCCATACATGTCAAGCAGAGCACCTCCTTGGCCCTCTTCAAAGGGAACCTTGACGATTGGATGGGAGATAGGAAATCCACCCCGGGGATCACATCAGTCACCCTCCTAGACAGGGATCCAGGGAAGTAAATATTTTGGGAAGAAATATCCAGGGAATTGCTATGGCTAGGCTTGTATAGGCCCTAGGGCGGATAGCCTAGTACCCAAGCTATGAACCTATGAACCTATGAACTAGCTACAGGTACTTTTCAATGACCATCTGGGGACATGATGGGGGTGTCACAGGCATCTGCAACCAGGATACTCCACCAATTCCTGGATGCTATGTTTCAACATGCCAGTGAGCACATATCATTTCCCTTATCCCTGAGGTCAGGGCCAGCAATATGCAACACTTCTGCCATGTAGCACACTACCCTGAAGTACTGGGTGCCATAGACTGTACACATGTACACATCAAGGCACCACCTGGAGAGCAGGGTACAATCTACATTAACGGCAAGGGGTACCACTCCATTAACTGCCAGGTTTTGGGCAATACTCAAGGGATTACCCTGAAACTGTGTGCTGGCAACCCTGGCAGTTATCAAGACTCCCATATCTAGCACACATCACAGCTGTACCAAATGTTTGCTAAAGGGGACATTCCACAGATCCATTTACTGGGGGATGCTGGCTGCACCCTGGAACTGTGGATGAAGACAAATATCAGAAATGCACACACACCCACTGAAGAACACCATAATGAGGCATACATACAAACTAGGAACATCATAGAGCATGTGTCTGGGCTTCTGAAGTCACCATTCCAGTGCCATTATATATGTGGTGGAGCTCTGCAGTATACTCCAGCCACAAGTGCACAGATATTCATAGTATGTGTTATGCTACACAATCTGATCTTGCAGAAATAGCTGCAGCATGATCAACAAAGGGAAGGGATACACAGCCCCACCAGTGCCCAAGTCAACACAGCCAGAATCACAGGAGACTCAAAAGAGGAACTCCCTACTGATGTCCGTGTAAGCAGATGTAGACATGTTCAGTAGACCCTGGCTTTGGCTAAGAGACAATGCATAGCACATTCACTGATAACATAGAGACCTAGGGACTAACACCTTACTCTTACTCACATACAGATATAAAAATTGATGACAGCCAACTCACACATCCTGTACCTATCCGTATATTGGCTGTGTACTGCTTGCATCAGACAGAGTCAGCCCTGAACTACAGTTGTGTCAACTGCTGCATTTGTAGGGTAAATCCATAATCTACACAGTAGTCTAGTGGAATATTATGATATGTCAGTGTATGTATGGACCAGGTACATTATGCAAGTAACAATAGTGGACTAGTTGGACAGAAATTATATCCACATGGTCTACAGATACCCATTTCACTACCATGTTTCTATTTCTATTCAGAAGGCCTCATGCATGGAATATTTATGCAGTCTTAATGCAACAGATTACTGGTAGATTATTGAAGGCAGATGTTAGACAGTGGAGTTAAATGATAGTCAGACTATCATGTAACCCTGCAGAACATGTGGTGTTGTTCCCCCACCCCCAACACAGCAGTGTTCCCTTGTAACTGCTGTGACACAAACTCTTCAATGGTATATGAGCATTTCACTCAGTCTCAGCACAGTACTATACAAATTGTTCATACATTCTATGTCTTAGGTAATGGAGGAGTAACCAATGTACATATTTATGCAGGCAATTGCGTGAAGTATGACCTCTTGTCTGTCAAGCAGCTTCTGAGGCTTAAGTGGACTAAGGCAATCACCTTGTGTAATGGTGTTCATGGTATTAACCTAGAAGTATCCACTCTTTTTGGATGTGAGGTATTAATAATTTGAGTTTTATACACTGCCATGTCTGTTTCTGCTGCATTTTAACCTCTGCCACAAATTAATTATATAAGACAACTTTAGAAACTCTTAGCCAATGTGAGTGAAGTGCAGCAGTGCAGAAACAGGGACAGATGTCATATTGTGAAATACACAAAATCCCAGACTGGAGTACAGCTAGGTGTGGGCTGGAGTCAGTTTATAACTAGCAAAAACTCCCACTAGGCATGCTCATACACTTAGTTAAGCTGAACACAAATCTGTTGCTCCTTGCACAATGACTTTTAAAATATACACATATATTGTCTCTCACTATCTCTCTCTCTCTCTCCCTATGTGTGTGTGTGTGTGTGTGTGTGTGTGTGTGTGTGTGTGTGTGTGTGTGTGTGTGTGTGTGTGTGTGTGTGTGTGTGTGTGTGTGTGTGTGTGCGTGTGTGTGTGTGTGTGTGTGTGTGTGTGTGTGTGTGTGTGTGTGTGTGTGTGTGTGTGTATGTGTGGATCTACTACACAAAAACGAAAGCCCATTACAACGAAACCCAAAACACCAAGACCACATGCACGAAACTACAAAACACCGAACACTCACAACAATGAAACTCAAAATCAAGAAACTGTAAAACACATACAAAACACACACATACACACACACACACACACACACACACACACACACACGCACAACTGCCCCAAGCACCCTAACACAACATCCTACAAATGAGACAGGGAGGGGGGCAAGCCCCCTGCACCCCACACCCCTACTTTAATATTCTAGCTACGGGATCACACAGACAGACACACAAGGCAAACTCACACCCACACATTACAGTCTTTAACACACACACACACACACACACACACACACACACACACACACACACACACACACACACACACACACACACACACACACACACACACACACACACACACACACACACACCACAGTCACAACATATAGTTACACAAACCAATACCCCTCAAAAATACACTTACACATCCATACTTACCTGCACCACAACACAAGAAGTACTAACTCAAAATCCCGTAATGTCAGGATTTTGAATTTCGCGCTTCTGGTCTTTCGGTGTTATGTGGTTTTGTACATCTGGTCTCGGTGTTCTGGGTTTTGATCTTCTGAGCTTTCGTGTTTTTTTTTTTTTTTGAGCAGTTTTATTGAATTTGATTATATTGAAAACAATCACATATACATATATAAGATAATTTACATTATAGATTTACAGATTGGTAACATATATTTAAAGCATTTAAATATGAATATACGAATCACAAAGCAAACAAACTAAAGTATGTACACAGACATCCAGTATTTATACATTAACATACACTATAACCTTCCTTTTGTAACTTGTTCTCATGAATGACAAGGAAAGTCAATTACCTTTATGCAAAATGATATTTTTTTCCAACATATTTTGTAAGTTAACCCATAAATGATAGCCATATGTATTTCTAGATGTTCTAGAAGTTATGGTTCTTATCTGTAAATGACTAACTTATTTTAATAAATGAGTAAACTCAGAGAATGTAGGAGGATGTTTTGAAATCCATTTTATTGTTATGATCTTTCTAGCCACTACCAATATAGTCCATAGTAATGAGTATTTGGTTTTCCTAACACATTGTGGAACAGGTGTATTAAATATGATTAATGATTTATTCAATATGAAGTTGTCTGAAAAAAGTGCTTGTAAAAAAGTCATTTACTTTATTCCAAAAGATATTTAAGGTTGGACAGTCAAATAACATATGTGCCCAGTTAATATCTACATTAAAGTTGCATCTATTACAGATGTTCTGTTTTTTATTAACTTTGTCCATTATTTGTGGTGTATAAAAGGATCTATTTATGAATCTCCATCTGTAAATCTTCCATTTCAGAGAAAATTATGTTTTCCCATCTGATTGTAGCACATTAACCTTATCTTGCTCACTTGTGGAATTATGAGTAATTAAACTATAATAACTCAAGTAGTTATGTGTGCAAGAAAATGTTTCTTCTCTTAAAAGTCTATAAATAAGGAAGAGACTATCTGAATATGTTTTCTGGTGTAATAATGTTGATTGAAGAAATTGTAATACTATCTTGGTGTCATGTTTGCTAGTTGGTGAAGCTAGTTTAAGCTTATTATCAAGATATAGTATAAGTGTTTATATATCTAACCATGAGGAATTATTAAGTTTATATTCCTGTATAATATGATCCATTGAACTAGACTTGTATTCATAAGTTAGCTGGAACTAGTATTTGTGTTCATTGTTTTTCAGTTGAGAAATTTTGTTAATATCTGAGGTAACAAACGTCTCTTGTGTATATGCTATATGAAATAACAAAAAAGTAGTATTTATATTTAACATGTTTATATATAAAGTTTCTAAAGTTAATTATAATATTATGTATGTAACTGGCAGTATGATTAGGATTAGTATGTGTGATAAAATATTCTTTTAAGATCCATATAAAAGGTGTGTTTATGAATTCTAGTTGATATGATGTTGGTCTCGTTATAAGTTCCATGGCTGACACTTCCCATAAAGATTTCCATTTAGCTAAATCGGTTATATCTAAGAGCTGAGAAATTGATCTGATTATAGCAGAAACTGAATACAGATTTAGATCTGGGAAAGCTATTCCACCATTCTTCCAGCTGTTAGTATGTTGATGAATAGTAATTCTAGGATTTTTTTGTGACCAAAAGAATCTTAGTATTAAAGTGTTTAGTTTATTTATAAACCTTTTTGAGAGTAGAATTTGAATGGATTGTATTATGCATAAGATTTTAGGTAGAATTATAATTTTTATAATTGTTAGTCTTTCTTCAGTAGTAAATATTATTGTATTCCATTTTGAAAATAATTTTTGGATATGTTGTAAACATTTGTTATAGTTTAATTGAATTATTGATTTAATGTCTTTTGCAAGAATGATTCCAAGATATGTGATTTGATCTGCGTTACAATGTGATATGTATTATTTCCTATCATCCTTTTTTTATTTTTTTATTATTAGGATATATGGGTAGAATTTTTGTTTTATTGCCATTGAATGATAGACCGGACATCATCTGAAACTTTTTAATTGATTCATATAAATGACATGAATGAGGAGTCATTTCCCTTTGTGGTGAGAAGAACATCATCCGCAAACAGCTGGATTTCGGCTATATTGTCTTTATCCATTTCCAAACCCTCTATTTCTTTATTGTTTCTTATTTCATTTGCCCAGGGTTCCATGATCAAAGTAAATAGTAGAGGAGAGAGAGGACATCCTTGTCTGGTACCTTTTTTAATAGATATTTTATTGGAAATATATGACCCTATTTTGATAAATGCATAGGTTTCTTCATATAAATGTTTTAGAAGATTAATAAAATTATGTGAAAAATGTAAGTATTCCAAAAGAGTAAATAGATAGACTCAGCTAATAGAATCAAAGGCCACATTAATATTAAGACTAATTAATGATAGGTTCCTTTTCTTCCTTTGTGAGAAGTCTGTAATAGCTAGGGTTCATTTTATATTATCAAAAGTACTTCTGTTAGTTATAAATCCTGTCTGGTCTTCATCTATTAAGTGGAGCAAGAATTTCTTCAATCTTTCTGAGAATATATTCATAAACATCTTATAATCGATATTCAGTAAAGATATTAGTCTGTATGAAGAACAGAATTTTGGGTCTTTATTTGATTTTAAAATGTATATTTCCAGGAAGGGGATGTAATATTATCATTTTGGGCCGAATTATATACTTTGTGTAGTAAGGAAATAACCATTTTGGGCATTATCTTATATATTTCAGGAATAATTCCATTGTTACCTGGAGGTTTGTTTAGTTTAAGCTTACTTACTTAACTTTGTATATCTGATAAAGTAATTTGTTTATCAATGACTTCAATTTGTTGTTTGTTTAGTTTATTATATATATTCTTGTTAATATAATCTCTTATGTTATCTTGTATTTAAATTTGTTGTGTGGATTGATTAATTTCATCAAAGTGACATCTAAACTCTTCTAATATATCTTGCATACTATGTACTTCTCTTTTCTTTTTTGCAGAATGTATTTCTTTAATATAATTATATTTATTTAATCTTTTGGTCTTATTATTAAGGTTTGATAGATGTTTAGGATTTACAGAATAAGCAAGAAACCTATATTTTTCTAGTGTTATATTTGTTTTATGATGTAGGATAGATCTACATTTCTCATTTAGTTTGTATATCTCATCCCTTATATTCTTTGAAGACAAGTTGTCTTTATTATTTGTGTATAGTGAGTCCAGTTTATCCTGTATTATTCTTATATCTTTATCCCATACTTTCATCTTATTAAGAAACTATTTGTTTATTTGTCCATATAAATATGCTTTTAGGGCATCCCAAATAAATATATCATGTGTGTCTGATGCTGAGTTTATATTAATGAAGTTTTGTGTCTCTTCTGTTATGAATAATTGAAAATCCTTAAGTTGTGTGAGATATGCTGGAATTATTTTAATTTGGACACTATGGGTGTTATTAATATTAAGTTCAAATATGATAGTATTATGGTCCGAGATTGGACAGGATATAATTTTGCTATTGGTCAGGTTATTCATTATCTGTGTGGAAAGAAATATTCTATCAATTCCAGAATATGTTTTGTATCTATTAGAATAGAATGTGTATTGTAATGTGTATGATCCACAAAATGATGTATGTCTTTGAGTAGGTATACGTCTATGAAATTTATAAGTTGTTTAGCTTGTGCTGTAATGTTTCTTTTTCCTGAAGTGGTTGCTTAGGGTCTAAGATACAGTTGTAGTCACCTGCCATAATGATATGTCCCTCAGATAGTGAAACCATTTGATTCAATATGTGTCTAATAGTATTAGTACCAATACCAGGTAACCAATAGTTGCTTATTAATGTATATAGTTGCTTACCCATCTCAATTACAGCCAAGCAAAGCAAACCTTTATTGTGTTGGTATGTTTTGATTCTTCTGGGTAATGGTAATGTTTTGTTCCACAATATTGCTACATCTCTTTTTTTGTACACTCTGAGCTTACTATATTTGTGTATTTATTTGTATCTAGAAATTTAATAGTATCTTTTGTTAAATGGGTTTCTTGTAAGAATACTATATTAGGTTTATGAAAAGCTAGATATTTAAATAAATTACTTATTTTATATGGATTGTTCAAACCATTTATGTTAAGTGACATACCTTTTAACATAGTCATATTATGTAATTGTACCTGAAAGATGTGTTAGTAACATATCGATATCATATGTATAATGAGAAAATTCTGCAAAAAAGTGAATTTGTTCCTAGTAAAAATATTAAATCTCATGTCTTTAGAAAAAAAAAATGTATTCCTTGGGCTTTATTCTCTATATTTTCTGTAAATAAGCTACTCTGATGTCAAAAACTCTTTTTTAAAAAAAAAATATTACATACACTAGATAAAAACAAACATCCCAATTCTCCCCACCTGGAGTTATAACCTCCTAATCCCAATGACATCTGTCATTGAGATCAACTCCTAAACTGTAACAACAGAGTACAAACTCTACTAATAACATACTTTATATACTTTAAGTTAGAAACATTAAAATAACCAAATTCTAATGAAATCATAATTGTCCTAATATAGTGTTATCTGGAAGGTTTATACATTCATAGATATCATATCTAATAAGAAACCTATGTAACCTAATAGATTCAAGATATGATTTACATTACAAAATAAGGCAAATGTCTTAACAGATTATTTAAAAGGACTAAGTAATTTAGCCCACTGCCTTACTATTAACATAGATAACAGAGGTTGTGTGTATAAACAACATTTCTATTAGGCTATCAGATGTAATACGTTATCCAGGACACAATGTTATTGTTCAAACCATGGTTTGTTTAAATGTAATTCTATTTTGTATTAACATGTTTGTAACTCTCATTATATCTCTTCACTTTATTTAACTTATATACATGAACATGAGAGGGAAGAGAGAGAGAGAGAGAGAGAGAGAGAAAAAAAAAAGTAAAACAAGTCTAACATGTAGTTAGGATCCCGTGTAAATAATTATATTTAGAATGACTATTTAGAAGACGTAGGTGTAATTATAAACAGTATGTAATTTAAATAAACATTGTATCACCCCCAAATGGGATGTAGTCACTATAAACAGATGTATATACAACCACTTTCACTAACGGCAGAATAAAATATCTATTTGCAAAGTTCTTTTTAGTATACCACTTTTGTTATTCAATTCTTTGTTATGCAAACAAACATTCTGAAATGGTATGCATAACCTTACTTATGACACTTAAATATAAAGATTGCACAAATTTGTGAAGATACTAACTTTGAGTATGGTACCATAATCATAGTATGCAGTGATACTTCAAAGAAAGATGAGGGAGAGAAAAAAAATATTTTATACATATACATATATACACACATACATATAACTATATATATATATATATATATATATATATATATATATATATATATATATATATATATATATATATATATATATATATATATACACATACACACATACATACATACAAAAATGAATGTTACCATCAGTATTTACACTTGTAGGGTCTAAGAATAAAGCACATAGATATTTACATTTTAATACTTACACAGTTCTCTCATAACCATCTCCTCTCTCACCTCTTTTCTTTTTAAATTTTCTTCCTTTATCTGTTCTGTAATCCTTTCTTCAAGTCACAAAAGATGAAGATATTATGTTATTGTAATATGTAATCTTGTCATCAACCATATAAATGACCATTTTAAGTAAATAGTTGATTTAAAACAAAAAAGACTGTTAAACCAAGTTACAGTCAAAATACAGTTCTGCACTTCCTGGAAATGTTTGTCCTATGGTGATGATGTCACCCAGCTGCTTCACATCGTCGAGGGAGTTCGGAGAGAGAAGAGATGATTTCACAAACTGTAGAAAGTTTTCCAAATGAATAAATAGCTTGTGAGAGCACTGCATGTGATATGGAGAATGTTCAAAGTTGTCTCCCTTATTTTTTTGGTGGGAAACAGCCGAGTTTCAGTAAAAGTGAATCATCACATATCTGTTTCCCATACTAGAAACTGCAAAACTGTCATAAAAAAAAATAATTCAAAAAAGCATGAAAGTAATGTTGTAACTTTTCCTACTGCTTTATTTTGTTATTTAAAAGCACTATGTTTATTTTTAATTATATATATTCCCTAGAGTTTAGATTAATATATAAATAATAAGCCTTGTAATAGAAACACATATAACATCTCCCAGCTTCTCAGAGCTAATGTATGCATTGGCATTTAAACCCACAGATACTACACTACCCTCCCAACATTTACCTATTCTGAACAAATGTGTATCTTGTACATATTTAATAATTACATTGTGAATTATTTTTCTACTCTGAGGGTATAACACAGTTTATGCTCAATGCTGACCAGTACTGTATGATTAGAAGTGAGACAGAAGCTGTTATATAAATAAAGTACAATTAGAAGAGAGAAGAAGGCTTTGAGTATGTTATGCATTGTTATTATTTTGAATTTAGAGAGACTTATACATAATATGCTATCTATACAGGGAATTATATGTATAAAAAAAAAAAATAAAAATAAAATAACAAAACTTGATTTCTTTTCTTTCCCTCCCATCCATTTTTCTTTACCTTATATTTTCCAATGTATCCCTTCATTTTATCTTACATAGAATGTTAAATAATTATAACTGTATATATTATAGCTGTGTGAAATTAAAGTGTAATATACAGCTAAGTAGTATCCTATACTATGAAGCAGATACTGAGGTAATGCATTTTTATATGGTATGCTTACTTATATAAAATGAATACTTAAAGTGTTAAATATAAATATATTGATGGTGTATTAATAATGTTATATTACACCAGATTAAGTTATGAATGAAACATTATATATATGCAACATATGAAAATCAGTGTAGATCTTACCTTGTATTTATAACATATCAAAACAGACTTGTTAATAAAAGCATAGTCCACAATAATAGTTTGTTTTATAGTCTGTATTTCTCATTTATTCTTTAGTCTCTTTTGTTTTTCACTAGATTTCCATGTAGTTTTAGGAGCCATTCTTTTAAGAGAGGGGTTAGCCCACTCCATCTCTTCTATTTTTTCCAGTAATTTGTGGTTTTTAATATATGTCACAGCAGAATCAAGATCCTCAAACAAAAAAGATCCACCAGGAAGAAAAATCTTCAGTCTTGCTGGAAACAAGAGGTGAGTCTTAATTTGTACCTTGTTCAGTTCTTTAATTAGAGGTAAAAAACTATATTTTTGGTAATTACCATTGTTGAATAGTCATTATTGAAGCAAATGATAGAGTCACTGTATTTTAAAGGTGATTTTGACCAGGCTGTTCTTAGAATTAAGTCTTTATCTGAAGATGATAGGAATTTTACTATGACAGATCTAGGTTGTTTCCTGTTGGTACTGTTTCCTGATATGAGAGACTGATGTGCTCTCTCTATACCATAAGATAAAGCCTCTGGTAACTCTGGAAATTTTGGCAGCTATGAAGACTTGACATATTGTTTCCTTCTATATTTTCCTGAAGACCAAAAATCCTTATATTATTCCGGCATGATCTATTCTCTAGATCATCCAGTTTATATTGTAATGAAATATTTTGTTTAAGCAAAAATTCTATGTTGTTTTCATTTTCTAGCAATCTTCCATCAAAGTCTGTTAATGATTACTCGATACTAGTAATTTGAATTTTTTGCTGTTTTAGATATTCATGAAGCATTTCCATCTGCTTGGTACTTTTTTCTTTAAAGTTGTCTATTTCACAGTCAGTTATATCAATCTTAGTTATGAGGTCTTGAATAGTTATTATTAAAGTCTGTAGTTCCTTTTTTATACTGGAATCCTGGTGGTTTGCCTTAGTAGAACTCATGTTGAAAATCTCCCAGAAGTGAAGTATTTGTTCAGATGAAGGTTTTGACTGGAAATTATAACCAATTTCGATTTATAAGTAGATATTCCTGAAGAGAATGTTGAATACTATCAAATTCTTCAAAAAATAAATCCACTTTTTATTGATATGAAACAAATTTCCAGTGAAGATATTTTCCTTAGTGGAGCTTGTAAAATCTGCTGCTACACCATGACCGTGCTTGCCACGCCCATCCTTTGGGCTTTCGTGCTTTTGAAGTAGACCCACATGTATACGTATAGATGTAGATATAGATATATGCATATACACATACATCTTTGTCTTTCTCTACCTATATCTAGATAACACGCACACACATATATAGGGTTTATATTATAAGACCGAACATGCATTCTTTTGAATGCATCCTGGTTGGACATAAAAGGCTGAAAACACAAAATATTGAAGTGGCTGTTAAGCAAATTCTTTCCCTGGGAAAGAATTAACCTGGCCGCATCGGCACTTTGCCGTTTTTGGCACTGTAGTGTGGTCTCAGAGTTGGTATATTTAAGTAGGGGGGTGTGAGTGCAACCCCTCACTTAATTTAATGTTTGAAACTTTTTTATTTTTTTATTTTTATGTTGGAACAGCGATTTGTTTCCCTTGGAAAGAAATTGCTGTTCTGATACTTTGACATTGTAAGCTTTCGCTTACATAGGGTCAATTAATCACCGTTCACTTTTTTAAGCGTTCGGTGATCTAATATAGACTATAGATATACATACAGATATATATATATATATATATATATATATATATATATATATATATATATATATATATATATATATATATATATATATATATATATATATATATATATATATATATATATCAGACACGCACAAACTTATATATATATATATATATATATATATATATATATATATATATATGTGTGTGTGTGTGTGTGTGTGTGTGTGTGTGTGTATATATATATATATATATATATGTATATATATATATATATATATATATATATATATATATATATATATATATGTCCCTGTTTTTTATATATATATATATATATATATTTATATGGGTAGGTTAACTGAGCATTTATCCATATGGGTAGAGTGCACTTTAAAGCAAGTACTAGAAATTTTCCCCAGAATATTGAAAGACACTGGCCATTTTTTAACTAGTTTGCATGAAGTTTTAACTACACAAGAGAATGAGACTATAAACTAGTAACATTGGATGTTAAGGATTTATTTACTGTGATAAGTAACACATATGGCATATCAGCCATTGAACATATTTTGATTAATAAAGTACATTTTGAGGCTAAAAAGAGGAGACTGATCTGTGAGGTATTGTCACATATTGGAAAATAATATTTTTCTATGCTATGGAAATGACTATAGACAGAAGCAGGGTATTGTGATGGGCAGTCTATGTGCCAATTCATAAGCAAACCTTGTGCTTGCTTATTGGGAGGAAATTGCCATCTTTGATAAGATTCATGTATGACATTTTTTCCTATGGAAGGGTACCTTGATTGACTTAGAAAATTTTATTACATACTTAGAATCCAGCACAAGTTTTTTTAAGATTCACTATGCATATTTCATAAGAGAGTGTAGACTTTCTGGATATGCATTTAATTAGAGAAAATAAGAGTATTTATATTACATCATTGTACAGAAAAAGTTGTTGAAGAACAGCATTTTGGCCCATGATAGCATGCACCCAAGTTATACCTTTGATAACATAAGGAAGGGTTAGGTGAACAGGATCTCTAGTCTCTGCAATATTGATACATGTTTTGAAAATTAATTTGAAGAGTTAGGGGTTAATTTGGATAGGGCATCTGCAGTGGTGCAGCGGTTAGCATTGCTGCCTCACAGCAAGAGATTCTCTGGTTCAATCCTCGGCAGGGGTGCCTTTTGTGCAGAATCTACATGTCCTCCCTGTGGTAGTGTGGGTTTCTTACAGGTGCTCCGGTTTCCTTCCTCACCCCAAAGACATGCTGTAGGTAGATTGGATACTCTAAACTGGCCCTAGGCATGAGTGTGTGTGTGTGTGTGTGTGTGTGTGTGTGTGTGTGTGTGTGTGTGTGTGTGTGTGTGTGTGTGTGTGTGTGGGTGTGTCTGCCTTCTGTGGAAGATTGGGCACCGGGCTGGCAAGTCGACACCATATAAAACTCCACTGCCAATCATGAGTAGACAGATGATCCACTGTGGCTACCCCTAACCGGGAAAAAGCCGAAAGAAGAAGGGTTCATTTGAATAAAAGAGTATAAAAAAAACAAAACAGAAGCTATCATAAATAATAGTAAGTCTCATAGAAGAGGTAAAGCTAAGCCATGGTTCTCCACAGAAAAGTCCTCAGAAGCTGATACACCATCACAATGTGCTTCTAATAGAGGTGATAATGTAAGATTGATGTTGACATACAGTAATGATATACAGGGCACATGTGACATTATTAGACGTAACTGGAAAATTTTGCACACTGATGTTAACATTGCTGATATAGGGGTAGCAACCCTTTGTTTAGTATTAGAAGAAATAAAAACCTGAAGTATTTGTTTAATTAGGAACATAAGAGTATACAAAAAAGTATAAATCAACAAAAAGGGACTTTTCTGTGCATACAGTGTAAATCCTGTGAATTTATCATGGAAGAAAATGTATCTGTACATCCTAAAACTAGTAAAAGATATTATTTGACTAGATATGCAGACTGCAAGACATGAAATGTGATTTATGTAGCTTTATGCCAAATGTTGTATTTCATTTTACATAGGTAAAACAAATTGTAGGTTAAAATAAAAGGATTTTGAAACATCTTTCAGCTGTCAGATTAAAGAATGAACACAATGCACTTTTTCAACATATTAGTCAGAATGCTGGACACAGTTTTAAGTTCATGGTTTTGCAGGTTGTAAATATTAACACTAGGGGTGATCTGGTTAATCACATTGAATATATCGAGATTAAATGGATTATAGATTTAACAGCTCAACCTCCTGGTTTAAATGGTGTCATTCCTTTGAAACCTGTATTAAAAAGGAGAAGAGAGCAATACTAAGGTATGAATGGCTGCTACTTGTTTAAATATGACTTGTCTGAAACGTGTTTTTATCCTGAAGAAGGGCTTAGTCCCAAGAGCGCTCATACTTCTATGATTTTAGCTGTGTTTATTAAAAGTTAAAAGTTTCTTCAGCCTGGTGGTTGGACTGCTCTTCATTTGCCTTACACTTGATTTATTTTCAGCAGTAAACCTTTAGTGGAGGACTTCATGTATATATTTATGACATATATATATATATATATATATATATATATATATATATATATATATATATATATATAATGTTGGTCAAAGGACCAAAAGTAAGGGATCAGCAGTAGATAATGCACTTACTTACAGCCCCCTGTGCCTGCTGGATGTCACCACACCACACATACACCAGCAAGTGAACAAGTTGTGTAATGTATAATGTTGTGTACTCATACATTGACAGGGCAAATTGTTTTTTGGCCACAGGCTTGTCCATGCAAATGCAAACAGACACATATGGCCAAAACAACTAATGTTGCCACATAGTTAGTATAAAAAGCAGTTGTCTGACTGCTAGGCTACTAGAAGCAGATGACAATTTGAAGCAATGTCACTCTGCAAGCCACACATGCTTTCAACACAGGCCTCATTTATATCTGTTACAAGTAGTTCACCTGCAGTCATTTATAAAACAGAAATGAGCAATGGTGTGTGCCTTAAGTACTGTGTTCTAATCTCACTCCAGCCCACTTGCTGTGTCTGTGTGTAAATCTTCCACTGACCTCCAAACTACAATGGATATGCACTTTTTGGCCCCTGCAGTTGATGCAGTCCTCCAAACTCCTGTCTTCCACAAGGCCTGCTGATGTCATCTGCCTTAAGACTACCAACAGCCATGTGAATGCCATACTTAAGCTATTGTGCATGCATTAAGTACTGTGATATGTAGGGTGTAAGACTAGATAGGTAAGGGTTCTAATCTCACTCCGGCCCTTTGGTGTGTGTGTGTGTGTGTGTGTGTGTGTGTGTGTGTGTGTGTGTGTGTGTGTGTGTGTGTGTGTGTGTGTGTGTGAGTATGTGTGTGTGTGTGTGTGTGTGTGTGTGTGTGTGTGTGTGTGTGTGTGTGTGTGTGTGTGTGTGTGTGTGTGTGCATTTCCCTACAATAGAAATATGAGTCCCACACTGACAGAGGCAGGGTTTTGAACTATTTTGGGTGTAGCAGGTGAAGCAGGCCTCCAAATTCCTGCCCCCCACAAGGCCTTCTGATGTCATCTAGCATAAGGGTACCTAAAACATGTTAATGTCAGACTTGAGCTGTGGCATGTGCATTAAGTACTGTGATCTGCACTGTGCGAAACTAGGTAGGTAAGATTTCTAATCTCACTGTAGCCAACTTGGTGTGTGTATGTGTGTGTGTGTGTGTGTGTGTGTGTGTGTGTGTGTGTGTGTGTGTGTGTGTGTGTGTGTGTGTGTGTGTGTGTGTGTGTGTGTGTGTGTGTTTGCTGTGCAGTGTTCTATAAACATTAATTGTTAGTGGTATTATTCTCACTGTAGAAAGGTTGGCGTTTGTGGATGTTAATCAAAGAATTTTACATCAGCCTATGGGATTATAGAATAATTGGAATTGAATAGGCTAATGGTCCTAGGGCCCTTACAATCCTAGCCAAGTTCTAACTCTTATTTACATGATCAGTACCTATTGCCATTGTTCAAGAGGGACACAGGCAAAACCTCTGTGGTGAAATTATGGTCACTCAATCAATCATACAGATTGCATCTGAACAGGACCACTGAGTTGCTCTGCTTGATATTAAGTTGGTGTCTGTTGTAAAGGTTTGTTAAATGCTGGTAAAAATATCTCTCCCTCAAGCATTTTGTACTGATGCCACATACCAGGTTAAAGTTCTTACAGTGCATAATCCATGTACCATTTGACTTATGGATATGCAACATTTCCAATAAAGCAGGGTTGCAGATTGCCTCATATGCAAGGCAGAGATCACCTCTGAGTAGTCTGTATGTAACAGACTAAAGTAACAGTGATTTCAGAAGATCCCCATAAGACAGATGCTGAAGACTTGACTTTCTCTTGTAAGGAATCTTTGTGGTATCTGCAATTGTCACTGGTGTTTAGAAATGTACATAACAAAATGGCCTGATGAAGGAAGATTACATGGAGGTTATAACTAATTTATATTCGGGTGACAGTGCCCTCAGTTATGACATGAACAAGATATAATGCCCTTCTTACCACTGTGGAAACATGATGATCTAAGGTAAGGTAGGTGTAAACCTCTGTGCCCTGGCCTGTGTGCCCAGGTCTCTCACCCCTGAATACACACTTAAGGTGTTGCTATGGATGTACTACTTAGCAGGGACAGTGCTGGTACTGAAAGTAATGATATTATATATAGTTGCATGGAGTTTAAGGCCATGATAGTGGCAAAAATCATTTGGTCATGTATGACCCACTTGTGGGACACTGACATTATTTGCAGAGTCTATGACCACTCCCAGTGTGCAGGCATCAGCAGGCATCAGCAAACCTTGTCAGCCACAGACATTCAATTTGTGCTTATATGTTGGATAAATGGATTCCACACATTAGAGGGCTCAGGACTGAACCTTGTGAAACACCACTGGTTGCATCTCTGCTATTGGAAGTGGATACCCCTATTCTGAATATATGAGTGCTATCAGTGAGCCAATCAGTGACCCTTGTAATGATATTATTGTTGCTGGCTAGCTGGGTGGGTTTATAAATGATGCCTGAGTGGGGGATAGTGTCAAACGGCTTGGCTAACTACAGGTGGTTGTATGCACAGATGTCCCCTCATCCATATCATTGGTGACTGTGTCATAGATGCCCACAAGGTTTTACAGGCATGATCTTCCTTTCATAGATCCAAACAGTGTAGGTCAAGTGTTTTGGGATTACCTGTATTTCTGTTGTTAAGGTCCAAGATTATTTGCTCCATGGCCTCACAGATATGGCTAGTCAGGCTAATAGGTCTATAGTTTCCATGGTCAGTGGATGCAGCACCTCTGTGCAATGGGATAACAGTGGTCATTTTCCAGTCAGCTGGGATGCAACTGGTGGTTACACTGTGATTGCAAAGAGTTTCCAATGGTATTAGTAATACATGTTGGATAGTATGTAGGATGCAGCCTGGGATGTTATCAGGTGCAATGGTTGCTGTGTTTGTCACCTTACATAGGCCATTTGCTACCTGCTCTTTAGAGATGCAAGGTATGGGACAGATTGTAGGAATGTCATGGTGTACAGATGGTGACTACAAGGGACTGCAGTTGTCACCAAACCTGTCGGCCAACAGGTTAGCTATGTCTACAGCCTCATTATAAGTAATATCATAAAGTATGAGTTTGGCAACAATGTGGGCCATTCCTTTTATGTCACATGTAACTATACAATGCTTTATGGTTGCTCTTTGTGGAGGAGGCTAGTTTTGTCCCATACTTTGTTTTTCAGGACTTCACAACACATATTTACTTATTTAAGGTGAGGAGAGAGAGTGCTTCCATTTTTTGGGGGGGCTCCCTTCCTCCAATTGTGAGATACTAATGTCTACCTCTTATTGTAAAGCCTGCTAATGGCAGTTGTCCACCAGGCAGATTTGCTGTGCTGTGAGGAGCTTGTTTTGCTCCTGTCAGGTACAGGCAAGTCAATGCAGTTGTAAAGGTGCTTGTATAAAGCATTGGTGTAGAGCTCAGTATAGTTGCCTGTTTCATCTGAGAGTGATGGTGCAGTCATGCTATTTATACCATCCCATAGGACTTTATAATCTGCTTTGTTGAGCTTTATTACTTTATCTGCTGCATGGAGTGTGTGTGTGTGTCAAGTGTGATACTTACTTTGAATGAGACCTATTTGTGGTCAGATCTCATCAGGGAAGACCTCACAGTGGAAGTTCTACAATGGTCACCCATATTTGTAAGCACCTGATCCAAAATGTTGGCTCCCCTTGTATGGAAGTCAACCCAATGGTCCAGGGCATTGTAGTTAAGGAAGTCAGCTGACCTCTGGGCAATTGAGTTTGAGCACAAGTAATCTACCCTGTTACTGGGTGGTTAAAGTCAAACAAAACCATCTTGTTTTGATGTACCTTGATAGACTCGGTAGATCCATATAAGCACAGTGGGTGATTCATGAAGTTTCTTCTGTAGCTGGCAATGGCTTGATTAGGTGCTCTACAAACAGGTAGTAGCACCTGCAGTTTCTCTAGGGAATCATACTAACAAATCTGGATGTGTATCTATCCTTAATGAATATGCATACACTGCCTCCATTACTTTGCATGCTTCAGGTTTGAGGTCTGAACATGTAGAAGGAGGTGTAGCCCAGTATGGCTGTGGTGCTCTCCATAGCCTTGACCCAGGTGTCCGTGGCTGCACAAACATCTGCATCTTCCAAGGTGGGGACAGCTTCCAGTGAGTGGAGTTTAGTGGTGACATTCCAAGCGTTTAGCTGCATAACCGTGATGTTGTTTGTAGATGGCGTTTTCTCATTGGAAAATTTTCCCTTGAAACACCACCTAAAAGGCACACTATGGTGGTGGCAAGAGCCTTGACCAACAGACAAAATCCCAGGGGTGACAGATGAAGACCATTTCTGGAAAATCACTGCGGTCTGTTGAGCAGGTCATCTCAGGCTGACAAATAGTGGATCCCCTTACAATGACACCACACACTACAGCAATTATTGAAGTCAATCATGTTTCATGTGTATTGAGCCATCATTCCAGGTGATGTTAAAATGCTGCTCAAGGCCAAGGGCATACATGCCTGAGACACATAGTCTGTAAGCTCAGTCATGTCTCTGTATACAGTCCAGAAAGGTATGTCTCAAGTTGTACATGCCAACAGGAACTATGAAGTAGTCATAACAGTACCTGAAGATTGACAGACTTTAGTGCATGTGGGATATAGCATATAATGGCACCTCACAGAAAGCTGACCATGATCTTTCCCATATGTAGACTAATGAGAGGCACATCAATGTGTCTCATGATGTAATCACCTATGAGTAATATGTTTGATTTTGTCTTTTGCATTGTGTGTATGACCAGTGTGACAGTGGTGCATGACCTATGTGTACTCTGTTCTGCCGAGGTATGATTATGTGTAGTGAGCTTGCATTTGTTTTTCTGAGGTGTCTGGTGTTTACTTATGTGTCTAGTAAGGACCTACACAAAAGTAGTTATGTGTGATATGGGTTTGGGTGGTGTAGGAGGTGAGGTGCACATGTTGGCAACCTGCTCATTGTCATATGTACTGACTGGTGTGTGATAGACCATGGATGCAAGGTTTTCAATATAGTCACATCTCTCACACATTGTGTTTGTGTGGAGTAGGAGTAGAGGGTTGTGATCGCTTTCCACATCTTTTCAGCAGTCAGTGATAATACCATTAGCAATAGATTTCTACTTGTGTATACATCACAACAGGCCATGGTTAGGCAGTGGCCTGACAAGATGCTTACATTTAACATGTTATCACCTTTATGTTGTCATTCTAAGGTACTGCAGTACCTGTCAGTGTGTCATAACATGGTAGATTGAGTATGATGTTTTGCCAGGCATGTGGCATTTGCATTGAAAATGATACTGTTAATTAGGCAGGGGGCAACAGCATACCTACAAATGTGACACTGTACAACTCCAGCAAAGTTAGAGGCATGTTGCTACACTCTTGTGGATGACATCTTCAAACACACTGTCTATAGGCACTCTTTGCAGTTTAGGTGTGGATGTCCGTGCATGCACAGAAAACTTGTTAAACTATGTAGCCATTACTTTAGCCTTGCAAGTCTAAAGTGGTGGTTAAGCATCCAGACAGCAATTGGATGTTGTGTGAAATGATGTGGGAACACAGAATTGTGTTCCTGTAACACAAATGTACAGTATGACATACCTAGGACATGTGGGAGGGAGAAGCACATTGGCCAAAGGTGGCTACTCCTCTGCAGTTGGCCTCACATCCATGTGACACAGAAGTCCACCATTATGCTTTTGAAGTGTGAACTGCTTGACTTGCTGTGAAATTGTCAACTCACATGGATCATTGCCACTGTAGAGCTTGCTAGAGCAACCTTGGACATCTATGTCACCTGACATGGACCTAATTAACAAGGATATAGGGAATCTCCAAACTCTAGATCCAACGCAATTTGGTTTTGTGAAAGTTAAATCATGCCTGCTCAACCTGGTTGACTTCTCTGAGTCAGTCATCAGAGATGTGGATGAAGGTAAAGCAGTTCATACAGCCTACTTTGATATGGCCAAGGCCTTTGAAACCATTCTTAACTCAGGAATTATTGATGAACTCACCAAACTAGACATCAACCCCTATATCATTAGGTGGGTTGCAAATTGGCTCACAGCTAGAACCCACAGTGTGAAAGTAGCGGACTCCAAGTCAGGCTGCTGACCTGTCATGAGTGTACTCCCACAGGGATAAGTCCTGGGTCCTCTCCTCTTTGGCATCTACTTCTCAGAAGTGCAGGCCAACACAGAGGGACTCTAGCTGACCAAGTTCACAGACAACTGCAAGCTGGTTGCCATTATTAACTCCCCAGTTGATACAGACTTCCTACAGAAAGGCCTCACTGAGACCAATGACTGGTGCAAAACCATGGCCTTAAGCTTAATGCCAAAAAATGTGTCGTCATCCCCTTTGGGAAAACTCAGTTCCCACTAATTACCACATCGATGGGAGCTCACTGAACACTGATGGTGTTATAAGAGATCTGGGGACACAGGCCATCTTCAAGAGAAATATTGATGAGTAGATGGGAAATAGAAAGTTCACCCCGGGAATCACTCCAGTGGCTATACTTGATAGAGGCACTGGGAACTAATGTCAGGCAGCACAATGCCATGGAACTTCTATAGGGTAGGCTTGTAAAGGCTCCAGGGTCATTAGCCTAGTACACACTTATGAACCTATGAACCTATGACACTAAACACTGTATTGTGGTGCAGCAGCTGTGCTCCTAATCACCAGAGGGTCAGTACCCTGTTCAAATCTATGAGGCTCAGAATACAATGCATACTACATGCAATAGTCAAATGATTGCTCTGATTGCTAATCAGGGCATCTACCTGGAAAAGTGTATGTCAAGCCTATAGAGCCTTGCATCATGTGGGACAACTATGTGGATCAACAAACACGCTGTGGCCTGCTTCTCATCTTGAGCTTGATACTAACATTTGGCTTCTGGTGAGAGTAAAAGAATAGGAGCTTTGTATCCCAGAAGACTGTGGCTTTGGTGAGACCAGCAGTAGTAGTAGCCAGGCATCAGCAATGCAGTGCACTTCCCGCAGAATAACTGTATAAATGCTTCATCTTTACCTTCACAAGGTGTACATTTTAGTTCTCCTTCCAGTGTATGCCTGTGCTCTGTACAGACTCAGATACCTTGTGTGACAATTTTCTTCTAAATCATAATGGAATCAACTGCAATACCGAGTTGCACACATGGCAGACAGCATGCAGTGACAAGCACTGTCCCCAGAAGTCTCGGTAGTCTAATATTTAAAGCCATAAAAAGAGTTATCATGGAAATGATCATCAAAGATGTAGTACACCTACAGACACTGGACCAAACCCAGTTTGGTTTTGTCAATGGCAGATCATGTCAACCCTACCTGGTGGACCTCACTGAGTAGTAAATGAAGCAATGGATTAGAGGAAAATGATTCTATCCACCTGCAATGGCCTGACAAGGCATTTGTCACTATTAGGCCATTAGGCATTGTTGACAACCTGTAGAGGTTAGTTACAAACTTGTATGTCAGCCAGTGGATAGCCAAGTGGCTGACAGACATTATCCAGGACAATAGCAATGGGGAGTCCACCACTGCAATGTGGCCAGTTACCAGTGGACTCCCTCACAAATCTTTCCTGGGACTGCTCCTTCAAGGCATTTACTTCTCTGCAGTCACAACCATTGTCATTAGCCTCTAAATGAGGCAAATGATTGCAAATTAGGAGTTTCCATTGAATCCCACACTGACTCATCAGTTATCTAGGATGGGCTGACACAGACAATCAGTTGTTGTCAGAGCCATGGACTAACATTAAATTCCAAGGAATGCACAATGCTATCCCTTGAGGAGTCATCCACTCCTGGTAACTTTGGTATTGACTGCACACCTACAACAGTTGACCCAGTAGTCAGGGACTTATGGACACATAGATAGTGATCTAGCCTCTAACTGTCATGGGTCAGTAATATTTGGGAATTTGTTCTATGTTGTGCAACCTATAAACAAAAGGATGGCATGTAAATCCAAAACATCATTGTTCCACCATATTTGGCAGTCATCACACCTCTCACTGAGTGCAATGCTACCTTTGGAATGTAAAGTAAGCTGATTTGTTTATTTGAATTAATTGGTATTTTTTGATTGGAAAATGAAAATGAAGGAAGTATATAATGGATGCTAATAAATGATGGAAGAGATTATCTGATGAAGTCCAGCTATAAGACGAAAACGCCTTGATTTTGGAATTGCGTTAATAAATTGTGTTTTTGCACTTTGTTTTTAACTGTGGTGGAATCTATCGTGCTTGGTGACATTCAACAGAAAACTGCTGTTTTTTCTTGGTTGCTGGTTGGCTTGGTTGTTACCTTTGGAATGTAACTAACCAGGCATGTCCGACAACTGTAACATCCACAGAGGTTCCATAGTAAACCAATTCACAGTGTACATAACATGTCCTATGCAGACTATGGCAGGGCTGTAACTGTGTATTCTGTCTCCCATATGCTTTGGAGGGGAAATGTTTGCCTGTTATGTATGGAGGTGTCAGACCCCATTGTGTAACTCCTGCATATCCAAGAAAGGAGTAGCACGAGAATTACCTGTCCTACACACATACACCTTGACTGTGGTATAAATAGGAGAAGCTGGAGAGACAGGTTAGTGGCCCAAACACTACACCCAATATGTAACAGGCTCAACATCTATGTGAGCCAGAGTTCCGGTCTACCACAAATCATGTGCAAATTACACGATTGGATGGGGAACACAACAGTGATAACTGCTTTAGGACAAATGTCTCTAATGGACACAGGAAACCATAGGTGGATCATCTCACATGCCCCAGCTTGTACATGTCTCAGTTCCCAAAACCCTGTCTGCACTTATCAAGGGCATTAGACCTTGTCAGAGTTTAGGGATGCATGGCTAGGCTGAAAGAAGCCCTTGTTTTTGTTAGCCTATTATACACATATGAACCTACGGAGCATGCACCTACACTGTTTTACCTTTCAGATGACATTTTTCTTCTGTGTTGTCATTCCACCCTGTACTCTGACATTGAGGGGTTTATTGTAGATGTGCACCCATTGGTGCATCCTATATAATCCTGAAAGTGAAACATAAACCGTTCCATGAGGCACCTTTCATTGTGTGACTATAGGGCCATTACAACAGCATCCAATGTAGTGTACACAAAATAATGTGCTTTACTCATTACAAATGGCAGAGTACAATGACTGCAACTGACCAGTACAAGTAGCATGTCAAAGGCAACAATGGATGAAACAAATGCATATTAATGTAGACCGTCACTCTGTGCATCAGACACATAGCTTCATTTCCCTGCATCAATGAGAAGGATGACAGGGATATGGCACAGGTATCATCACTTGCACAGGATGTTGTATGGGGGTGTAGGAGACCTAGGCTGATCCAATAGGTTGGGAAGCATGTATATGAGTCAGAAAGGGAAGCAGGCAAGACGGACCACAGAAATGTCATGTGTGTGTCTACAGGTGACCTGAATGTGACAGTGGTGTGTGAGCGTCTGTGGGAACACAGTCAAGCTCAGTGGTAGCCCTATGTGTCTGTATGTTGGACAGCTTTGAGTCATGCATAGTAGAGCTGACAGTTCATCATCTCCACCCCCAGACATGAGAACTGGCTCTGCCAGGGGTTGCACTGGCACCTCCATGCCCAAGGTCGGATGCTAGGCTACTACCTGGGTGGACTGCTGTCTGCCGGGACCGTGTCCGCCACAGGAATAATCATGACCATGAGTCCATGCCCTGCCATGACTTGGTGTGGACAGCACACCCTCCTCTGGATGCTGGATGTACTGCCACTATGGTAGCATGATTGTGCATGGCCACATGGAGTATCAGCAGATGTAGTTGCTAACCTATGTCCATGAGTCCAACACTCAACTCCAACCAATGTTCCATCATAGACAATGTGCACTCCAAGACAGATAGTGTGTGATCTGTCTCAGACCAATGTCTTTTTACTGTGTCAGTCAACTGATCCAGGGTATCAACAATGCAGTGGAGGCAGTCATGGATGTCAGACAGTGCTGTAAGCATAACCTTGATCATCCATCTGGAGTTCCTTTCAGAATGTGGCTGTGCCTCCATGACGGTCCTAAACATACACTGAGTGACACATGATGAGACACCTGCAACAGGTGTTGGAGGGACAGCAGGCATCCTATGAGCACCTTTATCAATCCGCCTGTGTAGAACCACTCCAACTTTTTGGCTATGGCCACTGTCGACACTCACTGCAGCCACATTAGCTACACTTCCCTGTTTAATGTCCCCTCCCTCTGACTATCCAATATCTGTGGCCTCAGTGGACTGGATATGCGTAGGCTTACTGACTGTGTATGGTGATAATGAGGGCAGAGAAGGGATGTAAACTTCTGTGCAAGATTTAGCCCCTGCAACCAACAGCTGTGCCTCACTTTGGCCACCATCATCATCAGAGTCTCAAGAGACATTGACATCAGGTTGTGGATGGACAAAGATGAACCTCCCAGGTCACTTGTGATATAAAGGGAAAAGCATCACATTAATAGTTGCATTGTGGTGCTCTGCAGTACTATGCTGCAATATATGTTAAGCTGTATACACTGCTGTCAGTATTACAGCCTTTTATAACCTACAAACTGATATAGTAGGACATGAGGACATTATTTTCTAACCTAAATCTGTAAGCATTTAAAAATAGCATATCTTTAGCCTAGACTCTCATGAGCAAAACATAAATTATGTACACTGTCAACATTCTGCAGAACTCTGCAGAGTTTACTGGTATGTCCATCTGAAAAGTCCTGATAATACTGTGAAATCAATCACTGTGGTCACACTTACAAGGCATAGGTATAACCCTAAAGTGTGTTCAGTCAGAACATAGCTGTACATTTGTCAATCATGCAGACAGTACATCAGTCAAGCCAGCTGGCCTGGGATGACAGTTAAGCTCATACCTTGAAGTAAATATACATCTCTGACATAGATGTTTTGTATTTACCAGCAGCAGGGGCATGGCCTCTACCTGTTCCTGATGGTCCTGAAAAACATATGAGGGAGAGGTAATGTAAACAGCACTACATGTTACAGTATAACATCGGTACTATGTCCCAACATCTCCAGTTTACAGTAGCTGCTATGTTAACAGATATGTGGGTCACATTCTCTGCATGAGCTTAAAACTACAGCTAACCTCCTTTCCCCCACACCATAAAACACCTGACAAACATGTAAAACTATGTACACTATGACACGGTAAGTGCTACAGTAATACAATTCTGATCCAAATACGCATACCTGGCACTCCTCTTGTATGGAAATGGTGGCACCGACATTCATGACATATGGCGAGATGGATGCCTGGGACCTGTCTTATGTTGCAAGGTTGGATAGGAATTCCTCAGTGGCTGACAGAGGTTGTTGCACTGCAGGCCCACCACCAGTGATGTGTCGATCCCTGGCCACATTGATTGCCATTCTGTGTGCAGAGTGGATCATATGCATGACTCTCTTTACCCATAGCATTTATGCTAAGGACCAGGTCGTCCCACAAGCCTTGTCACTCTTGCCTATTTGCCCTCCCTATGGATAGCAGGACTTGGTAGTGTTGTCTTAATGCCTCAATTATGAAGTCATTGTCAGCCTTAGTGAAAGGTGGGTGGTGTCTGGCATGCTTGATATTACCTGAAATACAAAAAATGAGAACACATGTCAGGATCACATATATGGGTGCACAGTATGTACAGATACAGCAACAGAGGAAGGCTATCAGTATTCCCCACTTGATTACACATCTCATATGCAATAGTGTGCCAACATACAAAGGGTGTGGAACCAACTAGGACAGTAGCAATACTGACCTAGTCCTGTTTGTGCCATGACAGATACTCACATATGATCACACACCCAACACAGGAATCCACTTGTAGTGTGGAACATAGCAGTACCCCCCATAACATATATATGAAACACAATGCCAAAGAAAAAGCTGTGTGGTATTACAACTGCTAACACAGGAAGTATCCAGGAGACTTGTGTCCCTAGTTAACAGACGTCATTATACCCTTGCTGAGTTTACATTCTATGTAGGTGTTACACAGCTGCAGATCAATGGCATGTCATCTGTACAGTTCTAAGAAAGGCTTACTGATGTAATCCCCATTCCTCTAGGTATATTCAAACATATGCATCATGCTGGAAAAAAAAGTGGTTACATACCTAATGGAGTACAATATTCCTCTGTTGAAAGATACAGATATATGTGTGCCAACAAGTTCAGCATAGAAAGTAACTCTCATACACAATGGTTCCCCTAGCTAGGAGTTTGTCTTTTTAAGATGGTTCTCACTAGCAGTTGATTGCCTCTGAACCAACTGTGGTTCAAGAATGCTAATTGCAGCACACACAGCTGATGTGCAGTATAATCAAGCAATCCCATGCAACTATTGAACATGACATAAGGCCCCAGTTAGAATCCATACCCTTTGTCATATGTTGGGGTAGAAAGTACTGGGTTAAAGATACTACATCAGCACAGAGAGAATGTTTATAGTAGATACTTATTACATGAAGATGTGTGTGCTACAGGCTGCTGCTGCAGGCAATAAGCATAATCAGAGAGACTGCAGAATGCGGAGGACAACAACACTTGTGAGTAATGGTGTGACCTGTGACAGCCTTGAAGCAGAGCCAGAGCATGACTCAGGAAACCCATCCCACAAGAAATTCAGGTATGTGTTTAAGGTAAGTATAGTAGCCAAATATATCATTAACAGAGTAAAGGGCAACATGGCTGTTGTGTCCTAGAACAGGGTAGGGGGTACATTTACCATTATGTCAACCTTTTTGACAACCATCAATTTGTGTGTTATGTTCTGGTAGTCATCTGGAATGTGTCTGCTGGCAGCCCTTGCTTCTAACATGACCTCCATATGTATATGTTACTTGTGCAGTTGTAGTTACCTGTAATATCACTAGCAAATCATTGTGTGCTGTAGTCTGATATTACTGGGCCTCATTTGAATTACATATTTCAAAACCTTCTGTGAATACATAATAATGCATGACCTGACACTGTATGCACTTTCTAATGTTGTAATGGGAATATGTTAATTGCGTTTTTATCTGTACACCTTTGACTTCCATCATTGAAAAGCAGACATTCCATCTTTACTGCTTTGGGTGGATAAATAGGTGAAGAGACAGTCATACATATCAGAATTCATAATGTTGATGTACACATACAGGTATTTTAAATGCCAGACACCATTGATTTTGAACCCAGGACCATGTGAACCAAACATTAATGCTTTAAAAATATTTAACAGACTGAGCTACTGAGTCACTGCTACAAAAGGTGTATTTTTGGGTGTATATTAGAGCATTGAAGTTACGGAACATCGAATACAATATGGTAGACACCATATTGTCAAAGATCTGTAACTTCGAAAATAAAAAAAAAAAACTAAAACTTTAAATTTTTACCCTAATGGGTTTAAGCAGGGGGGGTAAGCCCTCCTGCACCCCCACACCCCCCGCTACTTAAATATACCAACTCCGAGAGCACACTACATTGCAGTAAATGGAAATCTCCCCTTACGGAGATTTCCGTTTACACGCTCGAGATTCTGAGCGTTCAATATTCTCATGCTGACAATGTCAGATTCAACATTGTCAGCTTTCGAGAATATAATATAGACTCGTATTTTTCAATATATAATTGCAATACCTCATGTACATCCATTATTATGTGTACGCCTTCACAGGGATGATTTTCTCCACCAGAGTCCTTGTTAAACACCTGTTTTTCTATCTATGTTTTAGCAGGTGTATTTTTAAATGTTACAGATATACTTACATATTTACCTGCTGTTAGAGACCTCGCTTACATCTATTATTATGTGTCTGGCTTTACAGTGATGTATTCCTATACCAAAGACCACGTTACACTCCCATTTTTCTATTACTCTTTTATCAAATTTGAGCAATGCGGTGTGATGCTTAATGACAGGAAAATGGAAGTATTATATTTTGCTTAAAATGTGTTAGTTAACAGCTGTGTGCCTTGGTGGCTTGATGCAATGGTCCTGGGTTAGAAATAGGGCTCATGTGTACTTTTTGAACATGATTAATATTCTCTTACACACATATCAATTTAGTGCCATTTAGTTAGCTAAGTGTTAAAGAAATGAAAATTGGAGAGATAGGACAGTGGTGAAATGGGGTGCAAGCAGGAGGAAAAACATAGTGAAAGGCAGGTAGGTATGTGCAGGAAGGGTGTAGGAAATAACCATAGCTATCCATTTTTTTGTACAGCAACAACTGTGCACTTTAACACATTTTTTGTTTGAATTTGGACAGCCACTCGCACAGAAAGGGGTGAGGACAACATAAGTGCATTGTCAAGCCAATTGGTCCAAATTAAGTGTGTCCAGTGGACTTGTGTGAGAAATGGAGAGCCATGTATGGGATGATGTATTTTTTTAGCTGACAGATGCCCATTTCCTATTCTTTTTAAGGTGTGAGTGAAATGTTGGGGAAGGAACATAGTTATGTGTGTGGGAGGTAAGTTGGGAAGGTGAGGAAGCTTTGGCAAACAGACAAGATAGACTAGACATCAGACAGGGTTGGTGTGTGACACAAAACATGGTGTGTGAACACCTTCGTTGAGGAGGGTGTTGTGGAATCCTAGTCCCATGCATGTCAGACAGTATGACTCAAGTCCTCACCCATGGGCCTGTCAGCACTGTACCTTCACTGTACGTTCACTGATCCTGTGGAGACAGTGGCTGATGGCAGCACCTGGAGTGAGGCTGTCCCACCAGGATGGACAGCCTGCACTTCATTTGGCTTAGGTGTGCACCAACAGGTTGGTGCATCACCCCATGCACCACGCCTGGCAGTTCATCACAGGTGACATAAGCACCTCCTCCACTTCCACTCCCAGGGGGGCACTCCTAGCCTGTGGTGCAGAACTACCTGATGGAGCAGGTAGTGTAGGGGATGCAAAGGGGGTGTCACTAAGCTATGACCCAGACGTGCTGGGCTCTGGTGCCATGGCCAGGGGAGCCAAGGTAGGTGGATCACCTGGAACCGGCCTACCTTGCTGGGCTGTAGAAAATTAAATAGAAGCATAAGGTAAAAATTAACATAACCAAACAAATGTAATTAATAACATAATAGACAATAATAATGAGTAATGTAAAGAAATAAAAAGGAATATAATGAAGAACACAACAATAAATAATGTGTATGGCCAACATAGAGGTAATTACAAATAATATATTAATATTAAGTCATAATAATAAATATAATTAATAAGTTAAAGATGAGGAGGGGTGGGATGATAGAGAAAAAGAACATTCGTAACTTTTCAGATAATATAACTACACAGACTATGACTACATACTTCTACATATGCCAGATTTCATTTGTGAGAACAGCAACTGCTGATATTGTATAGATGATATTGCATGTGCATACCTCTCACACTGTTAACAAGGGACATTATGGGCCAAGCACTACCAAATGTTTGTAGAATGGCACAACTACAGGGAACAATTTTACATAGTGAGCTCATACATTAGTAGTAAGGTGTTCTGATAACAGATCTGCCATTAAATTGCATTCCAAGTAATGTCATATATCTGCAAATCAGTGAACAGACATATGGGGCAGTAGTAATTACATTCTGCAAGAATTATGACAGTTGAGAGGCATGTTTGTGTACACTAATTACAATAGACAGCTTGTCATTGCTCAGTTGACTGCCATGGGATTAGAACCCACAAGCAGTGACTACAAGAATAATGTGCACTTTATTTGAATATAATGACTTCTCAGAGCACCATCTCCTTTCAGACTTTTATTGTAACATTTTGTGTGAAATTATATATTTACACACATGCATAGCTCTGTGTGGTATCAGATTAGAAACCAAAAGCAGTGGCCACAAGAATAATGAGCACTTTATTTGAAAACATTATTTATCAAAGCCCCATCTCCATTTACACTGTATTGCCTAATGTCGCTTGAAATCTGGCAGTACCACACATGTATGGCTGCGTAGGACATCTATTAACCTAACCGTATACACTGTTCATTTACTGAATGCTATCTACAGCATATTTTGGGAACAATTATCAGAACTCAAGCTTGACCCTTAATCTGGGTATTGCACTACATTTATTTCTGATATTTGTTGCTGCATTATTTATTAGTTAATATGTAACAGTCAACTGGTGTCAGATTAGAACACACATGCAATGAATACAGGGATAATGAACATTTTTTTGAAAAGATTACTTATCAAAGCACAATCTTCTTTTAAATTTTATTGATAATGTTTCTTAAAATCTGGCATTTAGACACATGGACAGCTGTCCAGGACTTTAGTTAACGTACCCATTTACCATGTTCATTTACTGAGTGAAATATAGAGCATTATTTCAAACAGATGAGCAGAACACAGGCTTGAACCTTACTCTGGATACTGCACTACATTTATTTCAGAAATTTGTTGCTACATTCTTTATTCAGTTGCATTTAACAGTTGACTGGTGTCAGATTAAAACACACATGCTGTGAATACAGGATTAGTGAACACTTTTTTGAAAAGATTAGTTATCAAAGCACCATCTCCTTTTAAACTGCATTGATAAAGTTGCTTAAACTCTGGCATATAGACACATGGATAGCTGTCCAGGACTTCAGTTAACTTACCCATATACCATGTTCATTTACTGAGTAGAATATACAGTAGTATTTCAGACAAAATGAGCAGAACACTAGCTTGAACTTTACTCTGGGTGTTGCACTACATTTCTTTCAGACATGTGTTGCTGCATTCTTTATTCAGTTACATGTAACAGTTGACTGGTGTCAGATTAGAACACATATGCAGTGAATGCAGGAATAATGAACACTTGTTTGAAGACATTACTTTTTAAAGCACCCTCACTTTTTAAAATGTATTGATTAATGTTGCTTCAACTTTGGCATGTAGACCCTGGATAGCTGTTAACTAGTTCATATACCCTGTTCATTAATTGAGTACAACCTACAGCATATTTCAGACAATGAGTAGAACAGAACAATGAGTCTTAATCTAGGTAGATCCCAACATTTGCTGATGGCTGAAAGCTATGCTACACAGTCCTGCATGCTTACTTGCTTTAATTTGCTTTACCATTTCAGGTAAGCAGTGACACATTAATAAAGATATAAGATGTCCCAGGTATGTCATACCAGACAGTAAAGACTACAAAATCTGTATTTACTTTATTGTATTATTAAGTTATGCATTAAGTTATTACGTTGATGATTTGCCTACTTACCACATGATTGCCTTGATGATTTTCTTACTTACAACATGAATGCCTCATCCTGGCCAAGCGCCCTGCATAGGACTGGACATTGTGAGTCCTCACTTCTGCAGCTGTGGTAAGAGAAGCAAACCATTATGCATACCATTTTTGCACAGATTCAGCTTGTATATTTATAAATTAGCTGAAAACATGCTTACATATCTGTGGGGTGTGCCCAGCCCTAGCCTCTTGGACCCAAGTGTCCAAAGTTCTCCTCTTCCTACCTTTCAGGTTGTCATAGTGATAACACTACTCACCAACATGGAGGATACCAGCAGCACTGGTTAGGTCCCTGGCCAAATGATCCCAGGCCTCAGACTTATACTCTGACCCCTGGTAGTTCCCCTGCAGCAGCCAGGGTCTATATGCCATATCAGGAGTCTAACAAAAAATCTGGACTTTTGTACTCCCCACTTTTGCACATAAGAACACACCCCCTCACCTACAGTTGCAGCCATATATCCAAAGCCAAGGTAAGACACTGAAAGAATGATGTGAAATTCCTGCCTATTGGCTTTTATACAGGCTGCATTCCCAACCTTGCACATCATACTGTAACTTTCAAAAAAGCACTGCATTGCTTAGCATCATGCAAACTCACACAAACCATGTTTAAGCAAAGCTTTGCAGCATGCAAGCTGGAAAAGTGCTGCTTAGCATTGCTCATCTTTTCTAAATGTAACAATTTTTAAATTTAAACCAATGATTCAGTCACCTGACACATTTTCACATCAATAAATGTAAAAAGTGTGACTTCTCAGGACCTGTTACACTGGAGGTCATAACTCAACCTACCTATCCACTGGGCTAGTGAAAGGAATCCATATATTTTCACGTATACTACAAAGGTGCCTGTAAGTGTTGTACAGCTTTGCTGTGTGGGTATGCATGTTGCTTAGTAATGCAGAACTACAACAACTGAATACATCTGGTTTCTATTTTTAGATATCTAGCACTACTGTATCTATAAGCAAAGCTAAGCATAGCGAAGCAACGTGCCACACAGCACAAACAAGCACATGAAAAAAAATAATTAAAACTAAATATATCCAGTTTCTATTTTTAGATATCTAGTGGATGTCTACTGTATATGTAAGCATAGCTAAGCATAGCTAAGCAACATGGTACAATGTACAAACATGCAAATAAATGTTAAAAAAAAAGATTAAATTACAATTTAATGAAGTTAAATCTGATATACACCTTTCAGTCCAGGTTTACAGGCCGAAAGGTACTTCCCAAGGGACTCCTGTTAAGTGTTGCTTACATGGATTCAATATCTGTGTTACGGTGATTTCCCTCGGTAGCATGACATAATTAATATGTATGGCACACTGCCAAGGAGGAACTGTGGCCATGTATACAGATACATCTCCTTACATTGCGTACAACAGTGATTGACTAATAATGTATTCAATTAATGCTTTACAGGGTCAGCAACAGAAACAAATAATTCCAGTGAGCCAATACATTTGGTGGCCATCAGCATCAAAAATGGCTGCTGCTGTTGATAACAAAATTATTTTTATGAGACAGCCTGAGGAAAATAGCACACAGTTGGCAAGTTTAATGGCAGGATCTCACAGCCTGCAACAATGATGACATTGGATCACAAAGTCATGTACAAGGTGACATTATTTTATATGTTATACAGGGAGAAGACCTATGCACATCTATACCAGTGTCTCCAAACCCACTGTAACATCTTCAGGATGAGGGCAGAAATTCTGAGATAACAGTGTCCGGAGTGGCACCTTTAAAAAAGGGAGACAATTACAGGTATATTTTACTGCAAACCCAGAAAACGTGTAGAGTATTGGCTGCCCAGCAGCAAATGCACCATTACATTGTTAAGGCTCTATAGACTGCCACAGCAAGTCAGCTGTAAATGGTCAGAGTCCTTCTGGGTGTAGATAAGTATTTACAGCACTACATGAAAATGGCAGAGATAATGCAATTATCACATTGACACATAGTATGGTGGCACACCAAACATCCATGGCTGCCTCCATTCAAACACTAGTATGGATGAAACAGTCTCAAATAGGATTTACTGATGGAAGGGAAAGAAAATGGGGTACTTCTTGGATACATGGCAATATGGCACTACAAATGCTTCCCAAGAAGGTAGTGGAATTAGTAGGGGGTGGGACAAATAAAACAGCTTTCATGTAAGCTATGTCAGTATTCATCTACATGTATCCGAACCACTCATTTGAGGTCCCAGACAATGTAAGATCAATGGCTGTAGGATCACATGTGTCAGATAGGTCATGACATTGCAGTAAGTCAGTATCTTGCTCACCTGACAGCCGCTTCCCAAGATCACATGTAGCTTCACCTACCCTAGCTTTATGAGATGTCATGTATGACACATATGGCCTTGACCTACTGTGATTCATGCTAGACAAATCAGGTGCTTACAATTTGACTTTTAACACAGAGATGACAATATTTACCATGAAAGGCAATGTGTTATTAAATAACAAAATTCAAAAACATTTTAAAAAATGAAGAGAACAAAAAAGGCAGAATATATGATTTTAAAAGTAATCAAGTATTAAGACACATTCCCTGGGATTCAGCAAGCAGCCATGCAGGAATAAGCTATTCCTGCATGGCAGGGACTGTTCCTGTACAGCATGGTAGTGCGCCTTGCATATTCATGAAGGTGTACTGCCTGTGCTGTTAAACAGACACAGAGCTGTGTACGAGTGCAAGGGGTGTGTCTGCGAGCAGAGCTCTCACAATACACATGCCCCTGCACTTCATAATTACCTTTAGGCAATTAAAATGAGCGAGAATGCTCGTACCACCCCCAACCCATCTGGAAAACAAAACCTCCCAACTGTACAGATTTTCACAGAATGTCCAGAGTTGTGCCTCATATTTTTGGTGTGTTCCCCCTAAATTCTGTACTTTGTTGTGTCTTTAGGCCTTTCCCGGTCAGGGGACGCCACAGTGGAACTCCAGTCTGCTAACAATTGGCAGTAGATTTTTACGTGCCGAGTTGCCGGCCGTGGTGCACAACCTTCAACGAAGGTACTCCCATTCACACATGTCTCCACACAGAAGACACTCTAGCTGAGAATCGAATGGGGCAACGTCTTACTGTGAGGCGACAATGCTACTGCAACACCACCACCGCAGCCCCTAAAATCTGTACTTTCCTGGCAAATATTTGGGGATTGAAGTCATTAAATATTGACAAACATTAGAGATTAAGACCCCACATCCTTCAGAAAATTCATGTTAATGCAACATCTATCATTATATCAATTTGATAAGTTTGTAAGAGCAATATTTAAAGTCTGTCCCTATTTGTTCCCCCTCATCATTTTAGGGCTTGTCTAGATTTTTTGCCCTAAGAGGTTGAGAGGTATGCCCACCATGAAGCAGAAAGCTGATAAAAGTACAGGGTTTAGCATTAGTAGGGATATTCTGAAGGGTATAGCTAAAATAACACAACAAAACCTTTTTTATAAATGCGATAAAGTTTAAGTGTAGCTGCATGGGTGTGCCCATTGTTTAGCTATGTGTAGTCCAGCTTAAACATCACAAGAAGATAAATAGCAAGAGACATCCAACTTAAGCAGTACTGCAATAGTATAGTGGTTAGAGTGTACCCTTTGCGAGCAGCCATTCCTAGTTCAATCTCCACTGTAACCAATTCACATTTTAAATGTGACAGTAGTGCATAAACATTTTTTTTTGTATTACCTACTAAATAACATATATTTGTTAACTGGAGTACTGCATTAGGTCCAGATGTGAGGTATCAGTTTAATAAAGTTGTGAAATCCCCATATAAACACAAGTGCCCATATAAGTACAGTCACACATGAATAAATGTAATGAAAGCACATTGGGGATTTCAGGGACAGTAAACACATTTATAATATGTAATGAATGATGAATCAATGCCATACAGCAGATAGTCTATAACATGAAAAATAAACAATGCTAAGCATTGCACAGCTCTGCTTACCAGTTGTAAGCATTGTGTAAATATGACTGCTAAGCAATGAGTAGCCCAGCTAAATGGATTTGCCCATTGTTAAGCAGTGCTGAACCTGCCCTTTTAAGCAATGCCAACCTTAGCTAAGCAGGTTTGCCCATAGCTTACCTTAGCTCAGCATATTCAAAACCATCCAATTATGGCAAAGGGCGGGAAATCAGCCATATTTAAACCCCATATGTGAGAATACGGGTCATAACTGGTTGCAGCTTCCTACTGTAGGCAGAAAGGCTGGAGTTGGAGAGGGAGTGCTCTTCCATACACAGCACTGGGCAATCCAGGAGTCCAAGGTCATGGTAGGACTCCTGATTAAAAAAAAACATGATGAGAGACTACTGCAGGGCCAGTACTAAGGCTTCCAATATAAATCGGAAGCCTGGGACTGTCTTGTCTGTAACCTCACCAGTGCCACTGGTATCCCTCAGACTGGTGAGCAGGTCAGGCACCACTATGCTGACCTGAAACGGAGGAAGAAGGAGCTCTTGGACTAGTGGGCCCAAGAATCAAGGCAGAGAGGTGATGTCCCAGCAGTGTGTAAGTAGTCATACCAGTAACTATATGATAATGTCTAGCTTGTGTATATGATGGATAGGCATGGCTAAATGCTTCTCTTTTTCCCCTTACAGTTGCAGCTGAGTGGGCTGTGAATCAGGAAGCCCATGCGAGTAGGCTGCAAAGCCTGTGTCATGAGGCTGGTGAGTAATAATCCTGCTTGCAGTGGTCATACCAAATAAATATAAAAGTAGTAGAAAGTCGGCTGCCAGTATACAAACTGTTTACAGTATGGGGTGTACTGAATAAACCAGACAATAGCCCCATATAGGTGATATTTAAATAAAACTGTAACTGCCTGGCAATAAAGCTCTGAATCCTGGACTGGTTGTGTTTACTCTGGTATTGTATGGCATTTTTAGTCTTGCATTCTCTGAATAGTAAAGTTGTATTAACCACTGTTACGCACACTGTGCTACATAATAAAAATGTCTAGGAATGTCTGTATAAGACTGTTGTAATTACAAGGTCAGATTGTACAATTGTGAGAGACTTAGACAGAAAACACTAAAGAGATAGACAGCAATATCCAAACAACACAGTCTGCTGAAACTTAAATTGTTGTAATTTTATCAGACACAGCCATGGTTCGAATCCTGGGAGGGGTAGTAAGCTGTATGCATAATCAAACCTCTCAACTGTACATATTTGTTCAGAATGTCCAGATAATTGGCATATATGTTCTGCCTGTTACCCTGTCCCCTTGGCAAATCAGTGGGATGATCTCAGAATTTTAGTAAGCAAATAATGACATACATCTGATTTTTAGACCTCAAAACCTTCAGAAAATGTATATGAAAAAAACTGTCATTCTAGCAACTCTTCAAGTTTATGAGAGCAATATTTAAATATGTCCCTATTTTTACCCACCCCCCATTTTGTCAAGCTATGACCAGATTGTGAGGTATGTGCATAATATTAACTTGGAATCTGAAATTATGTGTGGAAACAGTCAGGTGGTGTTAACAAACATTCCCTCCACAGGTCTATCAAATAAGAAAACTGCCTGCCAATAAAGATTGAAATCCTAAACTGGTAGTGTTTACCCTGGTGTTGTATGGCTGACATGTAGCATTCAGTAACATCTGATATCAGAATAGTACTGTTGTGTCAACCACTGTTTCTCACATCATGCTACATAAAAATATGTCTAGGAATGTCTGTATGACACTGTTGTAATTACAAGGTCAGATTGTGCAACCATGAGAGACTTAGACAGAAAACACTAAAAAGACAGACAGCAATATTTAAACAGCACACTCTGCTGACACTTATATTGTGGTATTTTTATCAGACATTCCCTCCACAGGTATACCAGGTAAGAGCTGTAGAATTTAGCTGTAAGACAGTTGAAGTATACACCATGTACAAACATACGACTGCCCAAACTAAGGTCATAGGCTATTGCAATAATACATGTACCTTAATGATTAGAGCAATTATCATTAAAGTTGTGAGTACTATAAGGATATATAAGTTGTTAATTGACATCTCTCTCTTCCCCCCACCATATCTGCAACAATAATCTAAATACACAAATAAATGGGTATGTTTACACCAAACCAACTGTTGGGACATATGTCCTATTGTTCAATAGATATTGAAATGTGCTTCTATTAATGTTCCATGTTGAATCGCTATCATTGGTGGCCTGTTGCTATCAATGTAACCTGCATGTTTTTGTAATGGCCACTGTGGTTCCATATATGCATGTGTTCTGTTTGCTATGCAACTGATCCAAATCTGGTGTTTTGGGTTAATGGGAATATCTTTCCATGCTGTTATAACTAATCCTGTATTGTGTTGACTATTACTAACCCACATGTGTTTTAAAACTGCAACACCATAGCACGTTTGGGAAGGCCCCTCTCCCACCTCATCTGGCTGTGGCATCGGGCTCCAGCACATCTGGGACCCACCCCAGGACCTCCTTGTTTGCTGGTCCTGCACCACCTTTGGGTGGAACCGCCTCAGGGCATGGACAGGAAACTTTCACCCATAGTCAGGTCCGGGGATTGGTGCGTAGCGAGCTCCAAAGGGAGTTTAGAGATCTGCTAAGCAAGCTTGAGGGCCGTGTAATGCATTTAGAGGGTCAGCCTGCCCATCCTACCCAGCCCCCAGCACAGCCACCTTCAGGGTCGTGAAGGTACAGTGGTGACTGCACATGGTTGGGGACCTGAGTCCCACTGATTCCATTTGGGGGCTCATGGGCTTCAAATTTTCAAACACCCCTCCCATCCAAGGTGTTTACCCCCACATGTGTCATATATCACCCCTGTATGCTCTCTTGTCTGTCTTCCTACCCAACCTACCTCCCCAAACATACCTACTACCCTTCCCCAACATCCCAATTTCACCTTAAATAAATGGGCGATCTGTTCCCTAAAATAAATATTGCCCCATACATAGCTGTCCATTTAAAAATGGACACATGCAATCTGGTCTAACTGGCTTCACAACATATTATTGTTGTCCTCACCCCTCCCTCAGGGGTTTGTGTGTCCAAATCTACCTCCAAATTCAATATATATCCACAGCTGTTGCTCTAGAAGAAATGGACAGCTATGAACCTTCCCTACACCCGTTCTGCAAAACCCTAGCTACTTTCCCTGTTGCCTTTCCCTCTGCATGCCCCCTTTTTCACCACTTTCCTATCATCCCTTTTTTCTTTTCTTTTAAAGAAATGAGCACGGGGTCAGTGGGAGTAAGAACTTTTAATCAGTAGTAAGTGGGATTAAGCTTGTTTTCATGGCGGCAAGCAATGGCTATACAGATTAAGCACTTTTAAGGCTAACTGTCTGTAAGCATATTTAACCAGACGTTAGCACTGCTTACTGTAACACACACCCACATACAACTGCTTAAAAGTACCTTAATCACTCTGTATCCAACAGCCCTTGTTCTGTCCAGCAACAAAATAATCAGCCCTTGTAAGTCTCTAACCCAGTACCCTGCAGACCGTAGCCACAGTGATTTACCACTAAGCCATTTGAGCTATACATAAATATGATGTTTTAACAAACATGTCACGCAGCAGTCATTCAACCGTAGGGAAAATGTTTTTATATATGTAGATGTATGTATGTATGTACATACATATATATATATATATATATATATATATATATTTATTTATATATAGATAGATAGATATATTTATATATATATATATATATATATATATATATATATGTGTGTGTGTGTGTGTGTGTGTAGACATACATGCATATATATATATATATATATATATATATATATATATATATATATATATATATATATGGATCTACCTGACAACATCGACAGTGTATAACACCGACAACGGCATCACCAACACCACATAATCGACAGTTCACAAACATGACACCTAATACACTCAACACATCATAACAACAACCAACAAACAAAACAAATCCCCTGTCCAAAAACCACACACACAACATAAGCACACCAAAATCCTAGCAAACAAACACTAAACCTTACATACACAACTATCTACAACCCTAACCGAAAACCTAACCCTAAGGTCCGTCACTATCGCACACTCACCTAACCCGCGCCCTAACCCTAACTCACTTAACCCACCCCTAACCCAAAAAATATCACTACTGCACCCTTACCTAACCCGCGCCCTAACCCTAACTCACTTAACCCACCCCTATCCCTACAGACCATCAACATCGCACACTTACCTTACTCGGACCCTAACGTCCGTCACTACCGCATACTTACACATCCTTTCCCCATCTCGGTGTTCTCCGCGTCGGTGTTTTCATCCGTCGGTCTTCTGACTTGTCGATCTTCTGGCATCGGTGATTTCGTTGTCGGTCTTCTCATCTGTCGACGTTCTCAGGTAGACCCATATATATATATATATATATATATATATATATATATATATATATATATATATATATGGGTTGATATGAGATAAACGACACGTTGTTCTATCAACAGCCGGTAGATGGACGTCAATTAACCGAAACGTCAAAACAACGAAAACTAACATAAACGAAACTCACTCAACCGACAAGTCTAAACTACATACTAGCACTAAACAACACATACCTGCAAAGTACAATCACAACCACAGACACACATACACAACTACAAGTTGCTCGCGCTGCTACCTACGATATACACCTCATACACTCCACACCATAACAACAATTAAAAAAACAAAACGAATCCCCACTCCAAACACCACACACACAACACAAGCAAACCAAACTCCTACCAAAGCAACACTAAACCTGACATACACACCTATCGACAACCCTGACCCAAACCCTAACCCTAAGGTCCGTCACTCTCGCACACTCACCTAACCCGCGCCCTAACCCTAACTCACTTAACCCACCCCTAACCCAAAAGATATCACTACTACACACTTACCCGATCCGAGCCCTAACCCTAACTCACTTAACCCACCCCATCCCCACAGACCGTGAACATCGCACACTTACCTTACTCGCACCCTAACGTCCGTCACTACTGCATACATACACATCCCTTACACATTTCGCTTACCTCTGCGTTGGTGTCGGTTGACTGACTTTCGTTGATTTCAGTTTTCGTTCCTTTGACGTTTCCGCGTCGGTGTCGGTTAACTGACGTTCGTTTCTTTCATTTTTTGTTCCTTTGACATTTCGGTTAATTGACGTCCATCTACCGGCTGTCGATGGAACAACGTGTCGTTTATCTCATAGGAACCCATATATATATATATATATATATATATATATATATATATATATATATATATATATATATGTGTGTGTGTGTGTGTGTGTGTGTGAGTGTGTGTGTGTGTGTGTGTGTGTGTGTGTGTGTGTGTGTGTGTGTGTGTGTATGTGTGTGTGTGTGTGTGTGTGTGTGGGTATATATATATATATATATATATATATATATATATATATATATATATATATATATGAATGTGTATTGCATTTGCACATTAGATCCACACTCTGAACCGCTCACTGCAAAACATCTGACCACATGCACTGTTAATGGGGGTGAAGGGGCCCAAATTAAGGATTTCTTGTAATTATTTCTATTTTCCCTTCCTCCACAGCTGAAATGATATGCCTTGCAACACAATAACCAGCACTTGCAAGACTTGTACCCAGGACCCTGCACAACATACCCCCAACAAGTTAACAGTAAGCCATCTCATCTGTAAGATGTCAGGATGATATCTGCAACATATCATGCAGAACAGTCAGTCTACCATAGGGAATGTACAAAGTGGAAACACTAAACATACCAATCATACGATACATATACACACACACATTATATATATATATATATATATATATATATATATATATATATATATATATGTATATACACATATAAAGATATTACTACTTATAGATATGTATAAGAATAGTATCTATAGAGAATGCACAGCATATGAAACAGCCACTATTCCTACATTTGCACCTTTAAAAATGGCCAGTGTTGGATTATTTCCTACAAATGAGAATCATTGCATGAAACATATAGCCACACACAATGCAAAGGACATGACACCACTGACAAGTTTGCTTGCACAGAAATGTTTTATGCCATTTATTATAGCAGTTAGTTGCTTGGAATTCATGATACCTGATTAATGCAACTCTCAAACAAAATATTTGATACAGTAGTGTGAAAAAACAACATACTTTGCTGTCCGGGCTAAGGCCTTCAAGTAGTACAACAGTAATAAACACTTGCTTTGAAGATAAGACCCAATCAGCACTTAATTACAGATGTAGTTCAGCAGCTTCCAATTGCACTCTGTACTCAACCCCTAGGGGGAAAAGTATTAGTTGTCACAATGTAAATGTATCTGCTACATAACAATGCTTAACTTAAAATGTCACTATCACACTGACAAACAGAACTGTGTGTAAGACAGTAAGCTGTAGCCCGCCACTGTTCCCATGGTGAAATGTATGGAAATGTACATCCATATACCTTAATGGTTGTTACTACTGATATCCCTCACATGTTGTAACAGCCTAGGTTAAAACATTTAATACCTCTCCCCCATAAAATGTCTTACAAGGAAATATAACACTGTTTTCCATACACTGACCTCCAGACTGTACAGGGTCACACACGTTTTGTCCAGCTGTTGCCCTCATATATATGGACCCTACCCCACAATTTGTGTGGGAGTCCAAAACATCACTGGAATGATAGCAGGGATGCCAGCACTAAATAATGATAGGTCATTACCTAACAACCTCTTACTGCATGACATCTGGACAAAGCCTGGTAAATATGTGGAGGACAGAGGCTGGAACATAGGGCCATATTTGCAATATTGCTGTTATACACTGTGAAAGTGGCTGGTATTACAGGATTGGTTGCAACATACCCTTATTCAGGAATATGAAGTCTGAAACACAAATGGATATTGCCATGTACCCATAGGAATCAACAGAGATAATGCCACTGATATGTCAGACACAAGACCTGTGTGGTGAACAGACAAAACATAACAGCCAGTCCTCTGGCCATTATGTGGATATGCCCACAGTTGAGAGCTATGCAGACAGACTGCATTCCATTCAAAACTAGTATATACACACAAACCCTGTAAAGCCAGCAGTATTCAATGCATATAACAACAATATTAACACTGTCTGTAGGTCTGGAACCTTATACAAACATGTATTTGGCCTGTGTTTGCAAGTCTTGTTGTAAGAGGTATTGCTACCTGCTGTCTGTAACACTGCTGCCCACACACAGGAATTATGTCTTCCATACAGCAAAGGTAAAGGGGCAATGCCCACATGACGTAGTCATTTATAGTAGTGGGTTGCTATGACTTTGGCTATTGGAAGTTCTACACAGCTGGCTGCATGCAATTCACAAGTGGGGAACACCAACTGCCGCAGAGGCCATCACCTGACCATGAGCATCACTGACAAAAACCATGCTGTAACCTATTCAAACCAGCTCAATCCCTGTTATGGAGAGAGACAGAGAGAGAGAGAGAGAGAAAAGAAAACAATAAAACTAAAAAAATATTACTACAAACAAAAAATAAAAAAAACACCAACCAAGGAAGATATCCAAGTGATACACTGAAGAGAGCACAATAATAAAACAGGTATGTGAAACATGTATGCATGTAATTGAATGTAGTACTTGGTCTGTAATAATGGGATAGATGATGTTGAAATATTTATATGTGCCATCATAATGTGTTGCTGTAATGAGGTCCTGCTGAACAACTACTATGAACATAGCATCTGTCCCTGTGGGCAGTCGGCCATACCTATCAACTGTGTGGATCTGCAGAGAATGACAAAATGTAAACCATCATAGTGTTTGTTCTGTACAGCCAAACATGTATATTAGTCTGGTAAATAGCTGAAGGTGGAAGTAATGAAGTCATGACAGACACGAGTGTCAGACCCCACCACCTTCAGGACAGTCATGCTAATGTTAAATGTATCATGCACAACCTTCATATGTTTGTAATAGGCTTATCTACGATCTGTCCCTATATATCCCTCAATAATGTTAGGCTGTGTCCACATGGAACACTCTGTTTTGTAGCAAGGCAGAACAGTGCAGCAGTGGAGGAAGAAGGTTCAGAGTGTGGACCTGATGACCTGATGTCCGAAGGCACTCTCTCTCTCTCTCTAGATATATATATATATATATATATATATATATATATATATATATATATATATATATATATATATATATACATATATATATATATATATATATATATATATATATATATATATATATATATATATATATATATATATATATATATATATATATGTATATATATATATATATATATATATATATATATATATATATATATATATATATATATATATATATATATATATATATATATATATATATATATATATATATATATATATATATATATATATATATATATATATATATATATATATATATATATATATATATATATATATATATATATATATATATATATATATATATATATATATATATATATATATATATATATATATATATATATATATATATATATATATATATATAAAACTATATATAAAATATATATATATATATATATGTGTGTGTGTGTGTGTGTGTATGTATATGTATGCATATATTTCCGCTACTGTTGAAAGATTGTACTGCATGATATGTTTGAGAACACATCACACATATCTGCAGCTCAGATGGCTTATTGGTAAATTGATGTGGCTATGGTGTGCAGGGTCCTGGGTTATACACTTGCAAGGGCTGATAATATATTTGCTGGCCAGAACAAGGGCTGTTGGATACAGAATGATTAAGGTACCTGTAAGCAGTTGTAAGTGGGTGTGATTGACAGTTATGTATGGTGTGAAATTTGTGTTGGGAACAGATTGCCCTTTTTTTGCTAAGGTGAGAGTGGGATATTAGGGAAGGATAGTAGGTATATATGGGGAGGTTGGTTGGTTCAGAAGACAGACAAGACAGCATACAGGGGTGGTAAATGACACATGGGGTGGGTAAACACTTTGGACAGGGAGGGGTGTTTGGAATTTGGAAGCCCATGAGCCTCCAAATGGAAACAGTGGGACTGAGGTCCCCAAACATGGGCAGTCACCACTGCACCTTCATGACGCTGAAGGTGGCTGTGCTGGGGGCTGAGCAGTAGGGGCAGGCTGAACCTCTATTTGGGTCATGAGAGCCTCAAGCTGGTGTAGCAGATCCCACAATTCTCTGCAGAGCTCCCTGTGCACCAGACCCTGGACCTGACTTCAGGTTACAGGATCCTGTCTGTGTGCGCTCCCAGGGGGGGGACAAGCACCATCCCCTGAGGTGGTTCCACCTGAAGGTAGTAAAGGACCAGCAGATGATGAGGTCCTGAGTTGGGTCGCAGAAATGCTGTGGTCTGGTGCCACGGTCAGATGAGGTGGGAGAGATGGTTCTGCTGCGAACATCCTTCCCAAACATGCTGTTGTGCTGCAGTTTTAGAATGTATGTGGGTAGTAATAGTCAACACAATCCAACATTAGTTATAACAGCATGCATATATATTCCCATTAACCCAAAACACCAGATTTGAAACAGTTGCATAGCAAACAGAACACATGCATATATGGAACCACAGTGGCCATTACAATGGCATGCAGATTACATTGTTAGCAACAGGCCATCAATGATAAGTGTTTCGACATTGAACATGAATAGAAACACATTTCAATATTTGTTACACAATAGGATATATGTTCCAACAGTAGGTTTGGTGTAAACATACCCATTGATGTGTGTGTTCATATTATTGTTGCAGATATGTTGGAGGTAGAGAGAGATGTCAATTAACAACTATTATATCCCTGCAGTATGAGGTCTTCAGTCATTTTTTCCTGTTTATGTCTTCCAGGTACCATGTCAAGGGAGTGACTCCCTGAGTGTTCACGCCACAGGAGAATAACATAATCAGCAACTTTATTGTGCATCACCAGGAACCCTCTTTTGGCATATGGCCCATGATCTGCAGGAGAGTATTGCCTTGTGGAATGAGCTCATCCACAGTGTAAACGATGTTGGCCTGCATAACCGCAGTTATGAGCAGGTGCGACATCATTGCACTAACCTCATCTGCCATGCCCATCAGCGTGGTGCTGCAGTCAGGAGGGACCAGCTAGCCACAGGTGGGGGTCATGCCATCCAGCCCCCACTGACACATGTTGAGGAGCTTCCTCACCAGCCTTGGGGCACCTGCCCGCCAGCCAAGTCAAGATCCTGAAGGTAGCATTGTGGAGGTGGGTTCTACCCACACAATGGACAAGGAGTATGAAAGTAAGGCCCCAGGACACATTAGTAGACCACTGTTGCTTATCCATCTTCATCTGTAAAGTATCTTCATGCATATTTCAGATAACATAGTATGTCGCTGCAGTGTAGTAATGCACAGATGTGCATAATCTGTAGTATTGTGGATTTGTACTGTTGATGTACTGAAATGCTTCTCCCACCCTGTACTAATGCCACAGGTTTGGCTACTGATATCACATCTCTCACACAACTATGTAGTTGCCACTGATATACCTCTTGGGCAGCTGCCTCTAGCTAGTCAGTATAGAGATATTTTGTTCAGGTTTGCCAATACACCAGCTATGTTATGGCCATGGTATTTGCCATGCACACATTTAACACACCAACCCATAATGCGTGCTGTACATTTTCACTTATTGTTGCTGTTAATTGCACTGCATCACAGTGGTCACCATGGTGGCATATCTGAAGGATATGTAAGAGTCCTGCAGTATAACTAAAAACCTGTCAGTGGAAGATGTGTGGACAAAGATAAATATGATGGGACAAATAGCCTACAGTAGGGACATGTCTGAAACATTACCCTTATACAGTGGTTACAACAGTGTATATACCAGTATTACAATGGCAACTGTTACAGATCTACACAGCTACATATCACAATACCACATTCCACAACTTTTACAACCTGTAATGTGATCCTAACATGAGCAATGAATGTGTAATATGGAATCCTATGTTAGGACAACAAATATGGGAAATACATACCTTAACAAACACTGGAAGCATATGTGTGCACAGACTCCAAATAACATATTGTGGAAGCAGCTTTTGAGGTACTGCAGCATTCACTCTTCTTAAGCAAGCACCTTCCATCATGTACAGATCCTCAATGTCACACCAAGTAATGGTCTGCTGTCTAAGAAGTATGTCCATGACATTTGCCCACTCACCTGCAACAAAGGCAGCCATGGCTTGCACACATCTTGCAAACCATGGAATGGATCCCATATCAAAAAGGTAGCACTCCGGAGTGGGAGAAGTAACCTCACGTTGACATTGCATATACCATGACAAACAGTGCAGTCAAGCATGTATGTGACAATGACGTATGGGACACCATTAATGTAGAAAATAAACAGATGCCCATCCAAGACAGATGACAACACATGTTGCAAACTTGTCATGGATGCTGCCCAGAAACATGCAGCAATACTGAGGGACTTGCACAAATATCTAGCAAGTACTGCCTGTGCAGTATCTGTGTCGACAATTACCTGGAATTTGCATAAGGGTGGCCTATGGGATACAGTAATCAGATGGAAGAGTTGTTCCCCAGGAGGCATCATCCAAGGATCTCTAGAGGTAGCATATGCATAACATCAAGTCTCCCAAAGGCATGTGTTGCAATGTGTAATGGTGTACCGAGACCAAGGCTGAAACCTACAGACAGTATTAATAAAGATACATGTGCTGAACAAGCAATACCTCACTCCACCTCAGGCCCACCATCCTCATCTGTACCTTGCTGGTGCCAGTGTACACCTTTAGGTTTGCTGTTTATTAGCAGGAACTAAGCCAGTAGACATGGTGTACTGAATTTGGGACACTGCAAAATGACACTCATGTGTGGCCCATAGCTGTCAAGCATCTGCAAAAAGGCTGAGGATGGGGAGGGGTGTCATCCTGAAATACAACAGTGAACTGAACATACATCCAAAGCTCGCTAAGACTGGCTGTATCTGAACACAGTCAATGTCATGCATTCTGCCAGACATAACCCTGGCTCCACAGCAATAGTGCAGGCACTGTGTGACCTGCAAGGGCTGTGCACATGAGCTGTCCTTGCAATCTGGCAGAGTTAGGGGACATTTATAGGGTGGAGTGACCAAATAATGGCAAGTGAAGATGGGCCATGCTAGTATACCCCTTCCAGGAATAGTGACTGCTGTAGCTCACTTAACAGGTGCTGCATCAAACCATCATGTTAAGGGTGTGCACACTTACACATCCCACATATTGTATGCATCCCAATCAACATCTGCACAACTAACATATTTGTTTGATACTGCATTTGATTGCACATGTCATATGACACATATCAGGTGTGTGTAATGTTAACATACGCAGTATTGTGGCCCCATGGCATATCAGGGGAGAGGGTGGCATGTCAATAAGGGTGAGTACACTCACAATTGGATTTTATTGCTCATACATGCACTGCTGATGATGAGATCTGCAAATCAAACACATAGAGGATGTGAGCAACAGAGCAAACATAACTGCCACAAATATACGCATTCAGCAATGGTATGTACACTTGTGAGGTATGGTGCACAGTACATGGCAGGGTGTTGAACAGGTGCATAGCAATACTGTGTACATGGGTGCAGTGTATTCCAGGGGAAGGGGCATCACCTAATAACACAACTCATGCATCACAGAGATGTATAATGTTGGTAACAGGGAATGAGTATAGCTGCAGTGCATGCTGTTGAGTGCCATATGTCATGCATGTTGACAGTTGGGTAATGAGAGGTCTGTGTAATATCTTTGTGCCACCTTACCTGTAAGTCTGTGTGTGCATGTGTGTGTGTGTGTGTGTGTGTGTGTGTGTGTGTGTGTGTGTGTGTGTGTGTGTGTGTGTGTGTGTGTGTGTGTGTGTGTGTGTGTGTGTGTTTGTGTGTGTAGAGGTAAGCAATGATGTAGAGTTCTTAAATTAAGTCTTCTGTTTTCCCATCACATGTGGCAAGGTGGGTCAGGGTCCTTCCTGCAGGAAAACTGATGTTAGTGTCCATGCAGACTCTAACAATGATGGCAGGTATGGTAAGGCACAGGTGGGGTTATTAGGGACTGAACCTGTGCCATCGGTTGACATCCCAATTTTATCCACCCCATTCCTGCACACAATCACATTGCCTATACTTACTCTATTACCAGTGACTATAGATGAGGGACAGTTCGTGGGTGGTAGCATGTGACAGGACAGTGTGGTGACTATGGCAAGTGTGTCTGTACACAGAAGCCATAGCCAGATGACCAGTGAGGTACCATACGGGTTGATGTACAGGGGTTCTCATAGGAGGGCTGCTGGCCATCATGCCCCTGATAGAAGTGCCACAGCAGGTGTCACGAGATGCATGTTTCAGGCCAACAGGGAGGCACAGGCATATATGAAACATTATACCAGACAGGGTCTGAGGCTCCAGAGGGCTACTCATTCTGCTGTTATTGACAACATCCATGATCTCGCAGGTGCCCACCATTATTTTGCAGAGGTCCTGGATACATGGTGGGGTGAGATGGTTGGAATCCTTGACCATGTCTGTGTTAGACCATATGGTGGGAGTATGGTGACAGCCATGTAGACATAGGTCAGCAACATCAATAGGTGAGGTCTATATGGACATGCAAGAAGTCAGAGCTGCTCCTGTAGTGGCAGTACCAGCACCAGCACTGCTGAGGGGTGCTGTCCACACCACAACACAGCAGGCCACATGCACATGGCCCTGACCAGTCCCAACAGGGACCTGGATCCAGCGGACATTTGTCATCATCAGGGGAGAGGACCATATATGGCCTTGTACCCAATAGTGCCCATGGAAACCCTGGCAGGCACAGTTTTCATGTCCAAGGCTGGAGACAGCACTCACTGCCATGTATGATCTGCAGCTGTCCAACAAAGCCCTGCATAGGGCAGCCACATGGCCAAACTGTGTGCATACATGCACACACACCCATCACCAACACAGTTAGGGCATCTCCATACTTACACACACCACATCTGCACAGCCTAATTAATTATGAAACCCCCTAACACATACACATGATGTCAACCAAAGGGCTCAGTCTAGGTCTCTGGCAAACCCACAACATACCCTGTGCATATGTTGATACCTGTGCCACATCCCTGTTTCTACATACCATCAATGCAGGGACAAGCTAACATGGTACTGATGCACAGAGTGAATGTACTAAGGTGTAGCAATGTAATGCTGTGTAACATGTTTTCAGCAGGAAAGTTTAATGCTTACATGTCAGGATGTGTAGTTGTCCAGCCATGATGCATTATAGCTGTTATTAACAATGACTGATAGTGGACTCCATAATGTATTCACTTTGTGTTGTAGGTGTTTATTTGTCAGCAGGATATTGGTATGCTGTTCTTTTCTACAAGGGGTATGGCACTGTGGTGACACACTGACTGTGTCATATCCTGGGTACAGCTGAACACAAGTAACAGGTCTGTATAAAAGTTACTGCATGTGCCACATGGCTGATAGGTCTGAGGGGTGTATACAGGTAAGTGCATGGTTGCTGATGTCAGCAGCCCTTCTACAGTGGTCAATGGTAAGTGTACTGGGTGGCACACACCACATGTTTGTGTATAACAAACACACACACACACACACACACACACACACACACACACACACACACACACACACACACACACACACACACACACACACACACAGAGGCTTTGGTGTTGCTGCAATACACAGAGAATACTGTACACATGAATGTACTTAATTTTGCAGTGAACTCATTTTAGCCTATGTAATTCCACCCGGACAAAACAGGCAAAACATCACATCGGTAAATAATCAGTCTGCTACTTTAATGTCATTGAGGATGGTACTGGCAGGGTATATGTCCCCTTCACAAATGTAGTGCAATCCCGGCATTGGTGAACATAGGTGTGCTGGTGTGGGTGGCACAGCCCTACACTTTGGAGGGTGTGCGGTGGTGTAGAGCCACACATTGTGTGAGTGACAACTACGTAAGCTGTCAACATAAACAGTAAAGTATTACAGCAGACTAAGCAGGGGTATACACACAACAATAACCCCAATGGGGTTGGCTGAGTCCACATCGACAACCAACTATATATACCGACACCACTATTGCTGTACAGCTATTGAGTGTGGAAGAGGGCATTTATATCTCTACTACTAATTTTGATGGAATGAATTTCCATGACATGATTCCTTTGAAATGTTAGCATTTGCCAGTCAGGTCTCGGACAGATGACCTCCTGGGACATGTATTTTCTGCAAACTGAAGTAGATCCCTTCACATACACACACACATTCTTGGCAACACTGAGAGTAGAACCCCTACCTAGGTCCTTATTGCTACTAATGTGTTTGGCATTAATTGCACACACCACACAGCTTTTAAGATGATGTGTGTCCCGAGTCTCTTGTTAAGTGGGGAACATCACCAGGACTTGTACAGGATGATAATGGGGGATGTACT